>NW_023425403.1:12922245-13134745 GCF_014108415.1 Molossus molossus
ATGGAGGCTAAAGAGTATGTTATTAAACAACAAGTGGGTTACCAAGAAGATCAATGGGGAAATTAAAAACTCCCTGAAAATGAATGAAAATGAACACACAACAACACAAAATCTATGGGGCATAGCAAAAGCAGTCCTGAAAGGGAAGTTCATAGTACTACAGGCCTACCTCAAGGAAAAATAAAAAAATTTTGCCCTGGCCAGTTTGGCTCAGTGGTTGAGTGTCGGCCTGTGGACCAGAGAGTCCCAGGTTCAGTTCCTGCTAGGGGCACATACCACGAAAAAATAAAATAAATAAATAAATAAGTAAATAAATAAATAAATAATAAACACAGTGTCTTCTAAAATTAAAAAAAAAAAAATTAATTGACTTTCTAGCCCTACAACTTAAAGAACTAGAAAGTAAACCAAAAGAAAAACCCAGAACAAGTAGAAGGAAAAAAATAGTAAAAGAGCAGAAATAAATGACATAGAAACTAAAACAAACAATTCAAAAGATCAATGAAATAAAGAGCTGGTTCTTTGCAAAGATAAACAAGATTGATGGACCCTTAGCCAGACTCACCAGGAAACAAAAAAAAAAAGGACCCAAATAAACAAATTCAGAAATGAAAGAGGAGAACAACTGACACCACAGAAACACAAAGGATCGTTAACAACTACGATGAACAATTATACGCTAACAAATTGGACAATCTAGGCGAAATGGACAAATTTCTAGAAACACAGGCTCCCAAAACTGAATGGGAAGAGATAGAAAACTTGAACAAACCAATTAACAATTAAGAAAATTGAAGATGTAATTAAGAAACCCAGAAAACAAAAACCCAGGCCCGAACGGCTTCACTAGGGAGTTTTACCGAACATTCAGAGAAGAACTAACACCCATTCTCCTCAAACTATTCCAAAAAATCCAAGAAAACTTCCAAACTCATCTTATGAAGCCAACATAATTCTAATCCCAAAACCAGATACAGACACTACAAAGAAAGAAAACCAGAGGCCTATATCCCTGATGAACACAGATGCCAAAATTCTTAACAAAATATTAGCAAATTGGATCCAGTAACACATTAAAAAAATTATTCACCATGACCAAGTGAGATTCATCCCAGGGATGCAAGCTGGTCCAATATTCACAAATTAGGAAATGTGATATACCACATAAACAAAATGAAAGATAAAAATTGCACGATTATATCAATACATGCTAAAAAACATTCAACAAAATATAGCATCCATTTCTGATAAAAATGCATAGCAATATGGGAATAGAAGAATCATATCCTGACATAATAAAGGCCATATATAAAAAACCTATTGCCAACATCATACTCAATGGGCAAAAATTAAAAGCATTTCCCTTAAGAACAGGAACAAGATGGCATGTCCACTCTTACCACTAATATTTAACATAGTAATGGAAGTCTTCACCACAGCAATTAGACAAGAAGGCAAAATAAAAGGGATCCAAATCTGAAAAGAGGAAGTAAAACTGTCATTATTCGCAGTTGACCTGATATTGTACATAGAAAACCCGAAAGACTCCATCAAAAATCTACTAGACTTAATTAATGAATTTGGCAAAGTAGCAGGCTACAAAACTAACATCAAGATATCTACAGCATTCTTATACACCAATAATGAACTCACAGAAAGAGAAACTAAAAAAACAATCCCATTTACCATTGCATCAAAAAAACTAAAATACCTAGAAATAAACTTAACCAAAGAAGTTAAAGACCTATTTGCGGAAAACTACCGGACATTGAAAAAAGAAATAGAGGAAGATATTAAAAAGTGGAAGCATATACCTTGTTCACGGATTGGAAGAATTAACATCATTGAAATGTCCATGCTACCCAAAGCAATCTATAGATTCAATGCAATCTCCATCAAAATACCAATGATATATTTCACAGAACTAGAACAAATACTTCAAAAGTTCATATGGAACCAAGAAAGACCCCAAATAGCCACAGCAATCTTGAAAAAGAAGGACAAAGTAGGTGGGATCACAATATTGGATATCAGGTTATACTACAAAGCAGCCTGGTACTGGCACAAGAACAGGCATATAGACCAACGGAACAGATCAGAGAACCCAGAAATGGACCCAAAACAATATGCTCAATTAATATTTGACAAAGGTAGCAAGATCATACAATGGTGTAAAGACAGCCCCTTTAATAAATGGTGTTGGGAAAATTGGACAGCTACATGCAAAAAAAATGAAACTAGACCATCAACTTACACCATACACAATAATAAACTCAAAATGGATAAAAGACTTAAATGTGACCCATGAATCCATAAAAATCCTAGAAGAAAATGTAGGGAACAAAATTTTGTACATTATACGCAGCAGAATTTTCACTGATACATCACCTAAGGCAACAGAAACAAAGGAGAAAATGAACACAGGGGACTACATCAAACTAAAATGCTTCTGCACAGCAAAAGAAACAACCATCAAAATGGAAAGGGAACCCACTGTATGGGAGAGCATAATTGCCAATGATACATCAGATTAAGGGTTAATTTCCAAAATATGTAGAGTGCTCATACAACTCAACAAAAGACAAAGAATCCAATTAAAGATAGGCAGAGGACCTAAATAGACACTTCTCCAAAAAGGACATGCAAATGGCTAAGAGACTTATGAAGAAATGCTCAACATCACTAATCATCAGAGAGATGCAAATTAAAACAACTATGAGGTATCACCTCACACCTGTCAGAATGGCCGCCATCAACAAATCATCCAACAACAAGTGCTGGCGAGGGTGTGGAGAAAAGGGGACTCTAGTACACTGCTGGTGGGAATGCAGACTGGTGCAACCACTATGGAAAAAAATATGGTGTTTCCTCAAAAAATTAAAAGTGTCAACTGCTATTTGACCCAGTGATCCCACTTCTAGGAATATATCCTAAGAAGCCTGAAACACCAATCAGAAAGAATATATGTATCCCTCTGTTCATAGCAGCACTATTTACAATTGCTAAGATCTGGAAGCAGCCCAAGTGTCATCCATCAATAGATAAGTGGATAAAAAAGCTGTGGTACATATACACAATAGAACACTATGCAGCTGTAAGAAAGAAAGATTTCTTATCCTTTGAGACGACATAGAGGGACCTGGAGAGTATTATGCTAAGTGAAATAAGCCAATCAGAGAAAGACAAATATCACGATTGCACTTATTTGTGGAATATAATGAACAAAATAACCTGGTGAACAAAATAAACCCAGAGACATAGAAGTAGGTTACAGACTGACAAACCTCAGAAGCGGGGTGCGAGGGGGCGGGGCAGGAAAGAGATACACCATGCATGTATTTATAACCAATGGATACAGACAACAATGCTGGGAAGGGGCATGGGGGTGGGATCGGAAGGAGGGTGTCAATGGGAGAAAAAGGAGAAACATCTGTAACAAAAATAAATTAATTTTTAAAAGTTATAAAAATGCTTATAATACAGAGTTTGTTGAATAAAACAGGTTTTAAAGGAACATAGAGAGTATGATCTCTTTTTTTGTTAAAGGTATGCACAGAAATTTATCTGCTCATAATAATTTCTGAGTGTTATGAACATATGATTCTGGGTGTGTATCTTTCTTTATGTTTATCTATATTACAAATCATTCCTATAATGTATACCTGCTGAGTTGGTAATCTGTAAGATAGTTTAATTGATTTTTACATAAATGAACAGAATTTTAGTGTTTACAGCAAATAGCACAAGGCACTGGGTCACTCCCTCAATATTTCGAGGGGTGAACTCAGGTTATCCTGAAGGAAGACAATAAGAAATAATGAGCCTGATGGGATGTATAGGAAGAGAGGAGAGCAGCCCTGTCTGCCTGTTTTCCGTGAGAATAGTGGAATATCCGCCACGGACAGACGTATTCGACATTGCTCAGGGTGTTTTCATCTGTCATTGTCCAGTCGCTGCCCACCCCCTACTGTCCTCTTGTAGAACAAAAGGATACAGTGTATATCAAACAAGGTTCTTATTTGTAAGCAACAGAAAGTGAGTTTGTCTAATTTAAGCCAAAAGAATAGATTGGAAATGCTTGAGGACTCAGAGAATGAATATGAGGAGTTGCTTAGACAACCAGCAAGAACTGTAGGGTTTCTGGAAGCAAGTACCAATAAATTCCTGGTTGAGATACAACAAGCCTTTGGTTTTAAAAGCACACCTTGGCCCTCTTCGGAATATGTTCTCCATGAAGCTAAGGTGTATGAAGCAAAGAGAACATGCTGCCCCACAGCTGAAGCCCTGACTCCTCAAACGTACTCTGGATACACAAAACCTCAGAACCCCTTGAGCAAATGGCCCTGAACTTACTTCCAGAGCCTAGGCAGGCCTCTTCACAGGCTCCGCCCACTCAAGAATGAAGCACATACACGATGGGTCAAGGCACAACTTTCTGTTGGAGGATAGGGACGGAGCTTGGATCCATGGTGTCCATGGGTATAGGCACAGAACCCCTCACAGAGCAGGGCAGCGCCAGGAGCAGAATGACGAACACAGAGGGCCAGCAGCTGGGGCCGAAGTAGCAGAGGTCTGCGTTCCCCAACTCCAAGGGACCCGAGCCAGAGTCCAGCACCCAACTCCAAGGGACCCGAGCCAGAGTCCAGCCCCCAACTCCAAGGGACCCGAGCCAGAGTCCAGCACCCAATTCCAAGGGACCCGAGCCAGAGTCCAGCACCCAACTCCAAGGGACCCGAGCCTTCTAAAGTCAAACCTGGGTTGTTATGAAAATTACATTTGTCCAAGTATAAGAGTAGAAATATATTGGGTATAGTAGTAAACAGTGTGTTAGATTAATACATAACGTTTAAATATTTAATTTTATAGTTGGTGGGCCTCCGTGTGTACTGGAGCCTTGCAAATGCTGCCGCTGCCCGGCCGGCCTAACCTAGGTCCCTTATCACTCCTTTATCTCTGCATCTTCTTCTCAGGATTCAAAGTCCTAGAAATTACTGACTGAGCCCAGGTAGTGAGCAGCACCCTTGCTGACAGGCATTGAGAATAAAGGAACTGGCCCCTCCCAATTCCCACGGCGGGCGTCAGAAGCCTGCTGACCCCCGGGACCACACGCAGTGCTGATAGCCTACTCCTGCTCCACCAGTTGGAAAGGGAAGTGTAAGCTGACAGCCAAGCAAAAGCAAATGCAAACGAAGAAGATGCATTCTACTGGGAGGGAGAAGACCATGTTGCTCAAGTAGTCGCCTTGGGTCAATTTCATTAGCCTCCTTTTCTTCATACATGAAACAACAGTAATAATGCCCATTTCTTGGGATTGTTGAGAGTCTTAAAAAGATGATACCTGTGCCGGGCTGGTGTGGTTCAGTGGATTGAGCATCACCCCATAGACTGAGAGGTCCCGGTTTGATTCCCAGTCTGGGCACATGCCCAGGTTGCAGGCTCGACACCCAATAGGGGGCATTTAGGTGGCAGGCGATGGAAGTTTCTCTCACATCGATGTTTCTCTCTCTCTCTCTCTCCCTTCCTCTCTCTCTCTAAAACATTCAATAAAAACATTTTTAAAAGATGATCCATGTGAAAAACGCTGTGCAAAATCAAAATTCTTTATGAATTATCACATTAGTGTGATCATATTCTGACAGTTGCTAATCAAGAATTAACAGAAATACACTAAATAGGGGAGACACTTAAGAATGATGAAGAATGATAACAGGCATGGCTGTACCTGCTTAAACACGGTTCTATTCAAACCTTTACATTTTGTGTGCTACTGCTCAGCCCTGAATTAGAATGAATATCTCTCCTATAATCTGCGCAATTTACTTACAATAAATTTTCAGGCTTCATTTGGTTATCTCCACAAGCTCAATATACTCTAAGCAGGTTGTTAAGTACACTCAAGGATTTTACAATGAGCAATAGAGACCCAGTTATCATTAAAATGAAGCACTGACATTGGAATAAGGCCACAAGGAAGTGTTTACTGCTACTGCTCTGGAATTATAATGATTTCTTTGCTTAGCCTTTAGAAGACTGAATCATAAGATGTGTATCTATCTTGTTTACTGATGAGATATTTGAAATCAGAATGTCAAAATGCCTATGTAAATATGTTTGTCAGAACTAGGGACTGTGTTGGCATTATGTTCACAGAAAACCAGCTTCTTTGTTAACTGCCTAGATTTATTATCTATCCTGGATGCACACATTTTATGAAATGATAATCATTTTTCAGTTTAACAAAGTATTGGCTAAAAAGTAAGTATTGGCGAGTCTGAGTGGAAACTTGACAGGGAGGAGGACGTATAAGAAAATGAAGGGTTTTGTTTTAGGAGAAGCTGTACATCCAAAGAAAGTCTGCCTTAGGAGACAGAAGAATTTTGCTGAGAAACTCACCGAGATGGAAAAGAGGCTAAAGACAAACATCCCAGGTGATCAGCAGGTAGGTATTTGAAAGGGAATGAATTTAAAACATTTAGAAGCCAGGAAAAGAACATTGGACTAGCATAGTCTAAACTTGGAACGAGGAAGATTTGTCAAAAACTTATCTAGTCCTTTCAAGTACAAATACCTCCAAATGCAGTATCCACAGAGACCCAGTAAAATAAAACAAACATATTGGCAGTTACTTTTCCTCAAGCCACGGGTTGGGATTTATAGCATCAAATTTATTCACACAGACAGAGTCTCAATTTACAAAAAGGAGTTTGTTAAGCAAGGATAAAGAATCTTTGAAAGAACCATCATGATGCCTTGCCCACAAAGCACCAAATTTGTTCTAACCTTGTGTTGTTTAGTGTTGGGATCTGGAAAAGCTAGATTTATGAAATATTACTCGACGGGTGAATTTAGATGTCATTCAGCATCGTGTGTTCTGCTCTTGCATTCCACATCAATGAAGCTCTTCTGAATACACCGTGTGGCTAAGCTGCTCTGGGAACTGCGGTGGTGGGTGGTCCCTGCATTCAAGGCAAGTATGTTATCTTCTTTGCCATAGTATCAAATATTACCTATGAAAACACGTATACTGCCACAATTACCAGTGAAGATGTCCCTCTGGCGTGGCATCACAACAAAGTTGACAGTGCAGGCCAATGCTTGAACTGTGCTCTCAGACACCTGAATGGTGCTAGCACACCCTTTAATGAAGCCCCAACTCTATGGTCACCTCACTGGTGAGGTCTTCCATGACAGTCTCGTGTGAAAGGGCCACTCCAACCCGCAAAGAACTGCTTTTCCTATGTCTTACCCCAGATTATGTTTCTCTATGAACTGTAGCCGCCCGATAAAGTACATGCACGTGGGGACTCTGTGAGCTGCACCTCTCCTCCTCGGCCCCGCATGCCCGGCACCACGGGCCCCAACAGCACCGCTGAGCAGGACTTGAACACACTCAGTGATGGCTCTCTGGTGACAGTGACGACTCGTGGGCAAGTGGTGGTGGCTGAGGCCAGTGTGTCCTGGATTATGCAGGGTGTTTGCCATTTCACTGGGTAACCCAGTCAAATGAAGTTTTAAGGGACATGTGGCTCACAGGTGACAGTGAAACAAGTCACAATATTCCATCATAAATCATTTTCCCTCCCTTTCTTTTTTTCTCTTTTAATTCAAAATAAAATTCCTTTTTGAAACAAATAAAAGCTGTTTCAAAACTGTCCTGGCTATTGTGGCTCAGTTGGTTGGAGTGTCATCCCATGCATGGAAGGGTCACGGGTTTGATTCCCAGTCAGGGCACAGACCCAGGTTGGGGGTTTGATCCCTGGCCGGGGCTCATTTGGGATGCAACCAATCAATGTTTCTCTCTCACATGCATGTTTCTTTCTCTCCTTATCCCTTCCTCTCTCTCTAAAATTGATTTTTAAAAAGTCTATGACAAACTCTTTTAAAATACATTTAAAAATAAGAGCCAGCAAAAGCATGTCAATCCATTATCAGAGTCTTGGATTAAATTCCCACTGTTTGCCTGTATTTCCACACCTGTCGTTTGAAGGAGTAACTTCATGGTTTGTTACACACAAGAAACTTCCATACAGTCACCTGGTTGTCGAAGGCATGCTTTGCTGCTGCGCTTTATCCAGCCTTCTCTGATCTTCGGGAAACGTCTTTGGAAAGTTAGAGTCTCCTGCACTCTCTCTTAGCATTCGGGCTGCATGTTCATTTTAGGGTTGATTACATTTTGGTGTGGATGTGATGTGCTAATTTATTTTTTCCAAATAATTAAAGTATGACCAATACATCTTTTAATTCCACAATGTAAGACACTTGTGTGTACACACAGTAGGTACATGATGAATATTTGTCAAGTAGGTGGGTAAATATGTTAAAATTAATTTACTTTATAGAGATAATAAACTTTTCTTTCCCAGATCACTGTGCTACTCTTCTTTTTCCTTCTTATGGCTGATTCTGATAGGATCCATCTTCAATTTTTAAGAGTGGTTGGGTTATTAGAGTAAAGTAATCTAGCTCTGCTTACAAGCAAGAATCCCCACTACAACCTGGTCCAATTCACTTTATTTCAGAAATAAGTAAAAAGGAAACGACTTAAAAAAATTATCTTTATTCCTGTTTCTTATCAGCGAGATAAGATCCACTGAACTTCACTCACACCATCTGGTGAGTATCTGCTGCGGGGTGGAAGGTCCAGCTGCTGTATTTTACATGTGGTGCTGATAAAACTCAGAATGGATCACAAGGCAGAATATCATGACAATGACATCAGATTTGGGGAGGCCAAGTACTTCTCTCTGCAGGATTATTTATTAGATGCGAACTGGGCTTAGAGTATATTCAGCTTTCTCCCCATACTTTTATCAGTGTGGGTCAGAGGGAGCTGGGGGTGGATCAATAAATCACCCCCCTTCTCCCACTACATCAATGTACCTTCTGATGGAAAATAGACAATGTAGTTAAGCTCCGCGTTTCCTGAACTCCTTCTGGATCAATAACTCATTATCTGCTCTATTTGCCAATATGTAAAATCTTCAAGTCAGTTGCTATGAGTAAATGAAAAACCTATATTTGCAGCCTGTTATATGATTTGAGATTCAAAAAAGATCTCTTCCTCTTATTTTTATAGTGCTAGCCTTGACCCTTCTTCTGCTTGTCGGGTTCCTTTACGGAATATGCAGTTCTGAGTGCTTCTCATTCAGACAGTAGCCCTGACATACAATACAAGTGGACGATTCACCTTTTACAAAAAAGTTAAGCTACTTATCAGATTTCCAAGCTTCTTAAACCACTGTTTTCTGTCAGGTGGGAAAGACTATCCTCTTGGGAGATCAAGAGCCATTAGATATAATTAACTTTTCCCATTCCTTGCCTCTTAGGAGACGGATTTTAAGCAACTACTGCACACTCCACCATGGTTGGTGATTACATTCTATTAGGCGTGATGAAGCATCTTTAGGGAAGAGAGCCATCATTATGAAGTGAGTGTAAAAACAAATTCCCAGGAGATCTGATAATTATCTCGTGGAGTAGAGATTATCTGCCTACAGTAAGAGGATTTATTTTGTTCATTACTGTGCTCATAATAATAGCTTGCAGCCTGACATAAAAAGGAGAGAGCGAAGCACGCAGTCTCAGGAGAACAGAGACACCACTTCAGTTCTGCGCAGGAAACCAGCCATTACAAGACGAAAAACAAAGTATAAATAACAATTGTAGTCTGGAAGAGAACTTGATCAACGTTCAGTTATGTTTCATGGTTCACGCTGATATAATTAAACGCAATAGCTAATTGCTAATATTGTCCAGAGCCTCTGGCTTTCGTTCCCACATGCAGTGTAAAAACCAGCAGGACTTTTTCAACCAAGCAGTTCATTAGGAAAGTAGCGATGAGATAATCCACTGAGGAAGAAGAGAGCAGGAGGAGAGGGTGAGACAGAAAGAGGACAGGAGAGAAGGGTAGTTTAATCATGTCCTTTTCATCAGGAAGAGGGGTGGTGTGACTTAGCCCTTCCACATGGGGTACAAAGCCAGGGGCGGCTGAGTGCAGAGGTGGGAGGGAAATCTGAATGAAGCTTCAGCATTTGTTTAAAGTCTATTCCCAAAGTCTCACATTCAGGCGACTATTAAAGCAGACAATGACCTTCCCAAGCCAAACATAAATATATCATGGACTGTGTACATCTTCCAATTAGGAGAATGAATAACTGAGACCTGTGACCTATACACAAACATTCCCATAAAGAAATCGGGAGATGAATATCACAGAAATGAACATTTGATATGACCCTAAAAGAACACTTGGTTCAACTTCTCATTTTGCTGATGAAGAATATGAGCCAGAAAGATGAATCATAACATTATGATTATGATCAAATTGGGTGTTTTTGCCCTATTAAGCAGGTGTTTGTGTATATAATATGTATGTGTTTTCTTGACTTTTTTAAGAGTTTAGTGTTTCTTTGGGCCTGCTGTATCACATATCTCAAAACATGAAAGTGATTCAGAATCCTAGTAGTTGGAATAATAATAATAATAACGATGTTTGTTGCACACCTGACGGGCATGCACCTAGGTATGCTACCTACATCATCACATTGCGTGTACCTGAAACAACCCTGGGAGAAACTCCTGGCTTCCAGGGGGACAGTGAGACTCAGAGCCGTTCGTTCTGCTGCTACATTGATGGGAAAATGGCAGAATCTGAGTAGAAACCTGGGTCATTTGCAGCCCAGAGCCCACGGTCCTTTTCCTCCGTGCTGCCTTCATGCACCCAATAGCTTGCCCTCGGGAAACTCTATGAAGTTCTTACTTGTGTTTTAACAAGTGAACAAGTACAGGAGTTGAAAATAACAGCACCGTGAGTCCAACTGGCGACTTATCGTGAAATGACCTGTTGGCATCAGGAAAGAAGACGGGAAATCCCACAGCTGGAGAAGTGGGCTCGAGCGGCCCGGCGGCAGCTGCAAACACCTCGGGTCCTTGGTGTCCCTGTGGACGTCGTTCACACTGGGAGGAAGCCCCACTTCCTCAGAAGCCATCACGTCCCCGGAGGCTTTCTAGGCTGTGATCCTGAAAAGACAGTGAGGTGGGCAGCTGCCTTTGAAGCTTGCTCGCACAGGCCTGCGCTGAACTCCGGCTGCAATGTGCGGGCCTGCGAGCACGGGGGCGGCGGGGGCAGCGGAGGAGGTTTCACTGGTGAATAATGAAAGGAGCAAGTCAGCCTTTGTTTGCTGTTTTTCTGAGCAAGAAAATAGATGGTTGGTCTGCCAGTCTGATTCGGGGAAGAATACTTTATCAGATGATCTCATGGTTGGAACACAAGGATCAGAGCGAAGACCTCTGAATCTTGGTCAGCATTAGTTTTCTACTAGCAAACAACTACATGTGTCTCCAGAAATGCTAGCCAAGGCATTTAATGGGATTCCACTGTGGAAACGGGTACCAGACATAAGCTCATTCATTCAGTGTCTTTGGCCCATATCTGTGTATACTAGAAAAAAAATTGCCTGTCCAAATCAGCTATATTTATATTAAGACCATTAAACATGAAAAACCAATAATCCAATTAAGATCACCTAATCTATCTGGAGCAGGAATCCAGAAACTGTTTCTGTAAAGACCCAGATGATATCAATACTTTGATAAATCATAGTATTGGCAGCAAAATTTTAACATGAGAAGGGTTTATTCATTTATATTGAAGATCAAAGTGGACCAGGAATTTGGACGAGATTATTGGCCTAGGCAAGACTGCAGACATGGCGACAGAATGTTCCAGTACTGTTGTCCTGTGAGGGCCTTACCTGCATGAGCTCTGCTGGGGACAGAGAGTGAACGAGTCTCAAGGTCAGACACACAGCACAGGTGGTTTGCTAAGGACCCCTCCAGGCAGAGCTAAGGGGCGTCCGAAAGGAAAGGGACCAGCTCTTCTGTCCTGCTGACCTCTATCTGTTCAAGGCTCTGCCCCACCTCGTGTCTGCGTCATGCTTTTTTGGGAGACACCCATACTGTTTTCAACATTTGACTTCATCTCAAAGTGCATCCTTTATTTATACTTCTAAGTTTAGTCATTATAGGAAGTGGTATTTTCTGGTCAATTGGCTCACTTTGCTTTGGTTATTGTCACACTTGACCTTAACCTTCTATCAAACAGCAAACCCTACAATAGAAGGGGACACCGAGAGGCAGAGCAAGGATGATGACCTTTACGCTCCAGGCACTACACATGCAAAGCATCTGATCATAGTTTCTCTGCAAACCCCAGCTGCCTCATGTGTGAGATGGGTTGGTAATTTCTAAATGCTAAGGTTATTCTGAAAATTAGAGCTAACAGAGCTCGAATGCTCAGCAATGTATAGCCCATCACAGATACTCAGTGGTAGCTGTTACCATCCTAATATAGCAAGGGGCCACTACTTTTAATCCGTGTCGGGCTTATTCCTATTACTTTGTAAAGCAGTTGAGAATCATTGCCACTATGTGTACGGTGTCTTTTTTCTCTGAAGTAATATAACTCTGACAAATTCATGTTATGAATCTTGGGGATGGGGCAACTGTCCATAACTCATATTTCTCTTTAACTTCACATTTCTCTCTTTTTATTTATTATCCTTGATAAAGCACATTTCCAGTCATAGTTCAGAAGGCAGGGGCCATTTTTTATGCTTAGACATCAGTTCTCTTCTGCAAAGACATCAAAAGGCTTAATTTTATGTGGCCACACTTAATTTTCCCCTGGACTCTGCTTCTTGCATGCTGATGGGGATAGCACAGAGGTTTCTCTGGGTTTGGATAGGATAATACATTTATTTGTGAAACTCGGAGCTCAGAAGAAGCTTCGCTCCCTTTACAGTACAAACAGGGGTTCCTCCCTGATAAAGTTCAGCCCTCCCATATCATTAAAACGAGCTGTCTTGCGGGGTTAAAAGCCCTTTCATTTTACAGTGATCGAATTACTGGACCCATTGGCCTCATTGTCACTCATCTGCCTCTTGTCAAATTTTTTTTTTCTTTTAAAGAAAAATCCACTTTATAAGTGTCATACATTCAAACTGCTAGAAAGAATTAGACCTGGGAAGAAGAGGAAACATGACCAGCTCTGTGTTAGCCTTTGTTTGCTGTATAAAATTAACTCGGGAAAAATCAACTGTTTATCTTGTGAAAGTGAGCCCGCCTTTCCTCACACTGGGACCCGGAGCCGCAGCAGAGCGGGGGCCTGAGACCATTCAGCACCCGCTCCCCGCCGCTGCCCACGCCCCGGACACGTCCAGGGAGCACACCAGGCCGTCCTGGAGGGGAGGCGGCATGGCCAGAGAGCAGTCCGAATGCATGTGAAAGCAGGAAGATAGCATCCTAGTGGTATTTGGAGAGGAGAGATGGAGGGATGATGAGCGAATGTCATGCGTGGGAGCCGTAGGCATCTCTCTCACGTCTCAGTGCAGCTTGCTGAACCCACCTGACAGAAGACACACTTTGGTTTGCAGAGCTCCCCTGAAACCGAAGGCCAGGGAAAACAGCTCTGATTTCAACAGCGAGTGAAGGCTCCACCTACGACTACTAACATGCACTTGGGGCTGGAGAGGACTGAATCAGGGGCATGGAACATTGCCCCCAAATGCCTCAGAGCGGAGGCGGACAGGGTTCTTGTGGTCGCGGTGCTGCTTGGTGAAGAGTGCCAGCCCCTCTCCGTGCCTGAGTGAGGTGCCCTGGGACCCATTGCCTACCTGTGTCTTCCCCTTTTCCGTATCACCGATTTCTCTTTCCTTTCTCTGCAATAATACTCCAAAATTCTCCCCAAACTTAAAGACCCCACCCCAGGATCCTACTGCACCTTTTAGTCTTTATAGCTTCCCTATTAGTGCTTAACATTTTAAATAAGTGACTGATGGGTATTAAGTCTATTTCCTCCCATCTAGCCTTTCCTCAACTTCCTACAATCAGAGTAATTTTCTCACCATGCTCCAAAATCAACAAAGCATTGTATTCTTTATGGTTCTAGAACATCTCATTAGTTCTGGTTTTCCTCCACATTTTTTTAAAAATAGTACAGGTGGATTCTGTTGGCTCTTTGGAGCTCTTTTCAAAGTCAAGAGGAACAGTCGATGGTTCAAGACTCGTATCTCGGGCTCATATCTGCATTGCACATATCGATGTTGTCAATAACTTTGGAAATCCACCAGGTAAAAGATATAGTAAATATTGTTTTCTAAAAATTAGTGAGATTAATCAAGAGACAGTCCCAAATAAATGGCCTTTCAAACCTCCAGACAGAGAAGGAAGGTGTGTTTCACAGCTCGGTGTGAACAGGGCCCAGTAGAGCCGGGTAGCTACAGCCTGCATGGCTCCAGATAAGCCCACTGCAAAGAGGTGGACTCAGATAATACCCATGGAAGGCAAGGCCAAAATCTGCCTACAAAACAGCTCTGCGTCTGCCCTATGGCCTACAGGAGGCCTCCACATAGTCACTGATGAGTGAACATGAGCCGCAGAGAGAGTGAGGATAATAGGAAGACCTTAATGAGCCACCTGCTTGATAGCAAAGTATTGCTGCCATTCCACTCTTTGCAAGTTAGAACCAAATAATAGGTTTTAACCATAAGTCATTTTTTGCTTGATTTCTTCTTTGAAAGGATCATTTTGGCAAGTGGTTAATGCCACTAATATTTTCTGCAGATTAATTCTACCTTCAAAGTATTCATATATATATAAGGATTAAAACTTGCACATATCGGTTATGTTACACAAGAGTATTTGTCACAAGCTCATTTGTTTTCTAATAGTAATTATGCACTGCTCTCTTCTCTGAGGATGTAGACTAGAATTTAGAATTAGTCTTCAAGAGCACCTGCCCTAGTTCTTTATAAAGGCAGTATAGATCAAAATGTTCAGATGTTTTCTTCATCCTAAAAATATTATTAGATCCTTAAAGATTTTACTAATAGTAACCTCTACTGCAAGGATTTGGATTTTTAAAATGGAAATATATTATATAGAAGATATTGGCCAGTTCTACCAAAATATCACAGGAGACCCCTCCTGCTACTGGTGGTGAGTTGTCTGTCTTTTCACTTCATTTGCGTTAAGTACAGTTTGTCATAGCATCCTTCACCAGAGTTTCAGCAATTCTTTAATTGTCAGTAACACTTCTATCATTGAACTTCTACTTAATACTTAGATCTTTTCAGAAAAAAAGAAATCCTAAATTTTTTCAAATAAATGCCTAATTAAATTTGTTTTATACTCCTCCCACTATCTGAACACACACACACACACACACACACTGAATAGCACATTATCTCTCTTCTCTTGTTTTTGTGGATTTTTTATAAATGTCACCCATGCTGTAAATTCATCTGAAATCCAGTTTCTCCCTCAGTGGCCCATGAAATGTGCGTCAGGAGCTAGTAGGTATTATACCCACCCTCTATGCAAGTCACCTTCATTTCCATGGATTTCATTTACAGTTTATGGCTCATTATTATATTTTTCCATGCAACTTTCGATTTTTTAGACCTTCTTAAATGCATATTTATGCTTCATTCATACATATTTTTATGCAGATCTCTTTTATTCTCAAATGAACAGGGAACTAATGTTGCCAGAGTTTTCTTTCTTTGATCATGTATTGTCAGGAAGATCTTAAGACTCAAAAGATAAATGAAAGATAACTTTAAAAAATTTTTTTAAATCACTGGTGTTTGTCAGTGAAAAAAATCTCTTTTAAATGTTAGAGGTAAATTTTTTTTAAATGATGGATACATGATTTCTACATATTCAGCAACTAGCCATATGGGACATGTAGCTTTTCCTAGGAGATAAATCCTGTTTTTCTTTACGCTCAAGAATTGCTATCTACAGAATAGGAGGTGGAGAGAGATAACCATTCTCATACATTACCGGTAACAATACCAATTAGTTAAGCAAAGAATCATGAGAGTAGGGAGAGACATAGCCGTAAGGATGGTCATCAAGGGTTGCTTATAATTGCAAAAGATTGGAAACCTTTTCCATACCCAGCTACAGAGGGTTAGTTAATTATGGTGCATCTGTAAGATGGAGTAGGAACCATTCGTTAAAAATGATGTCTGAAACTAATGATATGTTGTAAAATAATTTGGCAGAAGTAGATTTTTAAATATATGTATAATATAATTCCATGTTGTAAATATGCACCAACACACAAATGATAAATAAATTAAGCATATTCTTCAAAACTTTGATAATATTTATTAAAGAATAAATAACTGGAGGGTCCTGGAGAGTGTTATGCTAAGCGAAATAAGGCAGTCAGAGAAAGACAAATACCACATGATCTCATTTATAGGTGGAATATAATGAACAAAAAAAGCTGATGAACAAAATAGACCCGGAGACATAGAAAGGAGTAAGGTTCAGACTGACAAACCTCAGAGGAGGGGGCAGAGGGGGATGAGATAAACCAAAGAACTTATATGCATGTGCGTAACCACAGACATAGACAACACTGCTGGGGGAGGGCGGGTAGGGAGGAGGGTGTCTGGGGAGAAAAAGGAGAAACATCTGTAACAAAAATAAATTAATTAATTAAAATTAAATTTTTAAAAAAGAATAACTAATCAAGATGTTTTATTTTCTTTCTTTTTACTTCTCCGAGTTTCTAAATTTTCACAAATAAATAAATGTGTATATCTTAGCATTTTGGAATCTTCCTCAGAGAAATAAACTCTTCAAAATACAACTGGTGCCCTGTCCGGTTTGGCTCAGCAGTTGGAGCATCGGCCTGCGGTCCAGGGAGATTTGGGTTTTATTCCCGCTAAGGGCATGTAACTCGGTTGCAGTTTGTCCCCGGCCTTGGTTGGGTCATGTGGTTGGCAGCCACTCGATGTGTCCCTTTCACGTTGATATTTCTCTCTCTCTCTCTCTTCCTCTCTCTCCCTCCCACTCTAACTGAACAAAAAACAAAAAAATGTCCTCGAGTGAGGATAAAAAAAATACAACTGGCAATGATGAGCATATGGAAATGGTAACTCCTAAGTTATTGAACAACAACAAAAAAGCCTTCTGTGGACCCATGTTGTAAATGAACCATGAATTGAGGTGCATCAGCTGATTTTAAAATTGTCAGAGAAGGGGAAGAAAATGTAGCTGCTTTCACAAGTAAAGAGTCAGGTCAAAGATTAACAAGAAGAGAGAGGGGCTGACTTGGTGCTGGGGAACAAAGCAGACTCAGCAGTAGCTGGGGCCCAGCTCCAGGGCAAGGATCGCCTTGACCCTGTGTGAGAGATTTCAACCCATCAGCGTGCAGTACACGGAAAGCAAGACAGGCGAGCTGCAAACGTCTCTTCAGTCATTGGACAAATTCAGGCAAAGGTATAGCTACCAGAAAGGCCATCACGTAGCCACCTGGTGAAGCTCAGATATCAATCATTTTCTTTTACTTCCATCTTTCTTTTTAATGTGTATATAATTAGTGCAAACATATCTTTTGAAACAGCTTCATTAAGGAATAATTGGTATACAAGAACAGTACATATTTAATGTGTGTAATTTGATGAGTCTGGACATATGCAAACCCTACTGATACCATCACCATAATCAAGGTAACATATGTATGTACCAAACACCTCCCAGAATTGCCTTGTGTCCCTTTGGTATTTATTTATTTAGTTTTTGTGGTTAGAACACATGAGATCTGCCCTATTTTAATGGGGACATCCATAAGATGGAAAACCTCAGACACGCCTCCTTTCTCCTGTGAAAGAGGACTGACTACTACACTGAATTGTTTTTTTTTAATCCTCACCTGAGGATATTTATCTTCAGGCAGAGTGGGAGGAAGGAGAGAGAGAGACAGAAACATTGATGTGATAGAGACACATCGGCTGGTTGCCTCCCGTACCACCCGACCAGGGCTGGGGACAAACTGCATCCAAGGTACATGCCCTTGGCTGGGACCGAACTGGAGACTCATTGGTCCGAGGGCCCACACTCTATCACTGAGCCAAACCAGCCAGGGCTGCACCGGGTTTTTCCGAACTGGTTAAGAGGAGACAGCTCCCAGCACTGCTTTCTCATGGGCCATCTGTTTGAACAGTGTTGGCCTCGGTCACAAAGCTGACTCCTCCCCTCTCCTGGGTTGTATGTCTACTGAATTTTGCTTATGATGCTTGGATTGAGGGGACTTTGTCACTTACAGGGTCCCATTTGGGATCTGCCTCCAGAGAAATTGGCTCCTTGATAATTTTATTAGAAAACATTTACTGCTGCCAGGAAAGGCTCCTAGTTTACAAACAAGGAAAAAGAAAAGAAAAGAAGAGTTTTGACCCTGATAGCGGGTCTGCCTGGTTCTGGATGCAGAATTAGGAAGCCCATCTTGCTACACACCCAACCCATTGTTTCTACCCCAGCCTTTCTCAGCACCCAGCCTGCTAAGCCTGCTACTTTAACTTCAAGTGTCTAGCTCGTATGTGCCTCGGAAAGTTCAGAACTAAATGGGGGGGGGGGGGGGAGGGGGGGTTCTTGATTACTCCACTAGAAAGTAAGGACTAACTTCTCCAAGGCCGATTCCTCCGCGCTGACCTCCGGAAAACGCCACAGAAAGCAGCTAAGGGAGTGTGAGAGGAGGGACCACCCGCGGCAGAAGGCAGAAAGCGGAGGGCCGTTCGGGGGCTCCAGCTCCCCCCACCAGCCTATCGAGGCCGTGGACCTGGGCTGCAGACTGAGGTGCTGCCATATTGTACAGCTGCAAACCCCACACTGGACGCGGCCTCTAGATCTTGACAACTGCTGAGTGCTGTGGTGATAACTTCAGGACAGAGCCAAGGTCCTGCCGCACTGCATTGCTGGGACCGAGAGGGTTGGACCCTAGCCCTGGATCACACCACGGAGGGGAGGGGCTCGTTCTCTCTCAATCACGCGATGTCGAAAGACAGTTTCTCTTCCAGAGCCTGAGGTTCAGCCCTGCTAGATCTTTCTATGCTGTGTTTACTCCTGCTCCTCACATGTTCCAGAAAGCCCAGTGTGTGTGTGTGTGTGTGTGTGTGTGTGTGTGTGTGTGCACCTGCTTGGTCATTCATCTTTGGTTACTGTTCCCTGTAAGCCTGTGTCATCGCTTTGAGAGTTTTAATGGTGTGTACCTTCTGTGTGATCTATTCCCAAAGTAAATTTTCTACCATCGGAAACCTAGCATAAAACCCTTGCAAGTAATAATAGCAGCTATTATGCATGCTATGTGTCAGGCATGGTACAAAGAGGCCTCCATATATTATTTTTAATTTTTGCATGGGTGTTGTTAAACAGTTGTTAGCCCCATATTATACTGAAGAGTTTTGAAGCGGTGAAAGTCATTCACACACAGTAAACGGAAGGACAGAGCTGGGACTCGAATCTATGCCTGACCTATCTCAAAATCCAACCTACTTCCCCCTTTTGTGTTATAGACTGGATGTTCGCCCCGCCCCAATTCACTGTTGAAGCCCCACCCCTCAATGTGACTGAATTAGGAGGTGGGGCCTTTGGGAGGGGAACAGAAGTCGATGAGATTATGAGAACAAAGTCATGAATGGGATCCGTGCCCTTCTAAGGGTCGTCGGAAAGCTTGCTTCCTCATTCTACCGGCCCATGTGAGAGGACAATGAGAAATTGTTTGTCTGCAGCCTGGAAGAGGGATCTCTCCACAATCAGTCCCTGAGGGCACCCTGCTCTTGGGCTTCCAGCCTTCAGAACCATAAAAAATAAATGGTATTGTTTATAAGCTACCCAGTTTATAAGCTACTTTGTCATACCAGTCCAAACTAAGATGCCTTCTTAGAACAACCTTCCCTGACTATGGGTTTACAGAACGGGCTAGCCCTGGGGGACGCAACGGGTGGTCGCTCTGTATCCCTGCAGCTCGTCCGGCTGGGGAGAGGCTTGCGTGCCTGGGTCCCCCTGAGTCTCGGGTTGTGAGGAGGTGTTCCTTCGCTGTGTGCTGTCAGCAATAGCTCAGTGTGGAGAGCGAAGGTGCTGGAACACCGAGTAAAGACAGAGAACCGCTCTCCCTCCGAGAAGAATGAAGTCCAACACACGCGTGGAAGGTGGTGCCCACTCACAGGTAGAAACACGCCGTGAGCTTACGAATGTTAATATTCTGCCTGTGTAAGAAAGGTGGTTTCTTATTATTAAGGATGACAACCCGAACATTCTGTCAGTATAGAGCAGACAAAAGGGACTCAAGCTTTAAAAATTGAATGTCATCTACATTTTTAGCTTGAATGAATGGTAGGAAATTACTGCATGAATTGTGTAGACTAGATACAAAGATAAAGGGAAAAAAATGGAATCTGAAATGAAAAAACTGAGTCTGTTCCTTGAGTTTTCAGCAAAGGAGCTATGTGATAGTTTAACACTTCAGTTTATTTGGCTGTGTATTTTAGGTTAAAATACCTACTTTACAGAGTGAGCAAACAAATAATATATGTACCAGGTTTGTATGTAAATTGTACAGTTATTGATCTTAACTCATATCTCCATAACAGTGTATCTAAAATGTTTCTCTAGCCCTGGCTGGTGTGGCTCAGTTGGTTGGGCATCGTCCCATGCACCAAAAGGTGGGCAGTTCAATTCCCAGTCAGGGCAGATGCCTGGGTTTGGGGTTCAGTACCTAGTGTGGGGCATGCAGGAGGCAGCTGATTGATGTTTCACTCTCACAATGTTGTTTCTCTCTCCCTTCGTCTCTCTCTAAAACCAATAAAGATATATTTAGAAAATGTAAAAATAATAAACTGCTTTTCTATACATCATTTTATAAAATCACACAATATTGTAAGATGTTTAAGGATGTGGCCCCAGGATATAAAGTTTCCAATTTTAACATGTGAAAACAAGAACTCTCATTTAAAACCATAGTACTAGAAGAATAACATTTCTTTAAGACAGTGGGTACCGATTTATATCTAAACACATTTTTACTGTTCACTTCTAATGTGCTGCTTTGTAAAAGAACCTTGTGCATAATCTCTATCAGCAGTTCTTTTATTCATTTATCTATAGAAGATAGGTATGTTCTTAGCTCTTCGTTTTTTCTACACATAATTATTTTATTGTGAAAGATTGTGTTTTCAAGAAGCAGTACAGTAACTTTATCTCACTTCTTACCACAAATTTTAATAACCAGACTGTGAAATGAGACCCACCTAAGATGATTAAAGAATTAGAATATATGGCCTAAGTAGGAAGGTTAACACAATTATACTGGAAATTTTTTTCTTTCTTTTTGACCACAGTTGATTTAACAACTGTCTCAAATGTCTGACAGTAATAGTCTCTCTATCTTCATTTTTTTACCGATCAGGAAGGATTGGAACTTAGAAAGAAGATATGGGGATATGGAGATATGAGTTAAGAAAGAAGAGGCAAATGACACTGGAGAGGAATAGCCCAGCACGAACAATGTGGTGACCCTGGCTGACACATCAGTGGCTTCTGCTCCCTGACACTCTTTGGATGTGGCAACAGCACTTGTGGGCTTGGTGGGAAGAACTGAAGAGAACTGGGGCTGGGTGGAGGGGCCCTATTTTTGATTCTGGCAGCTTGCCATTTTGTAGCATGGCGGTTGAGTTGAACACAGTGGGTAACTCACACCCCCTTCTTCCTGGATGAATAAGAGATGATGCAGCAGTGAGGCAGCATCATGAACGTGTCCAGGTGGGCTTCTGTTTGCAATGATGCGGTGCTAGGGGCCTGAGGCCGCGGGTAGCTTGGCAGGTCCTTGCTTCCGTGGAGTTCTCACCACTCGAACACAGCAGCCGGTAAAACACTAGTTAGGTTGAGTCTCGCTCCCTCCACCGGTCCTCTCTGGATGAATCCAGCGGGATGCTGTTGGGTTTTGTTGGGGGTGGGGTCTTTTTTAAACAGTGTTTAGTTGATATTCATGAGGAGCTAGAACCGTGCTGCTGCTGACAAGGAATCCTGTCGGAGAAGCTGAGTTTCTTTATCAGAGCCGGGCCGTTCCACCCTCTGGGTCCTCTGCTGGAAAAGTAGAATCAAGTCTCAAATAACGCCTTTTAAATTGTGTCCTCTGGTATCACAGATGTCAACAGCACTGCGTCCTACCTCTGCGAACGTAAAATATCTTGCTTATGACATGTAGTCGCTGCCATGCTTTATCAGAGCTGTTCTGGATGATATTATCCTAGAACGTTTCTTTCCAGAGGTGACTGAGAAACTGATTTAAAAGAAAGTGATGCCCGGTACCACAACAGTAACAAAACTTTGCTGTTTTCTGGGGATTTGCCCCCCCCCTTTTAATGGAATGTGGGGGATGTGTTTATAATTTTGTTCGCATGACTGCAGAACATGGAAAAGCCGTTGGTGGTGTTGAAGTATAACATAGGGCCATTGGTCTTTGTGTAGAAATGTATGTACTTATAGAAATATACATATATATTATTTGAATTCTTAGAAACTTAAGCAGTGCTGTCAGTTTTAGACAAAGTATCCTAGTTGTGCTGTGTTGGGTTGGCATTGTATAGAAATTAACAGCCATATCGTTCTAGAAATGTTGAACATAATTTGTACCCATTTCTACAGAGGTAATGCACTATATTAATAGTGTAAGGTCTTATCTACATGGGTTTAATTATAGAACCTAATAAATTATTTTCTAAATAAAAAATAAAAATTGAATGTTTAATACTGTATAAGAAATCTAATTTAGAAAAACAAAATTCTCCCTGTATTTATCTAGAGTCAACACGATTTAGCTGACAGGACCGGGGATTAGAAGACCTGTGTTAATGATCCAGCTCCACTCCTTACTCAGCAACTTAACCTTGGCCATGTTTTCGGAGGAGCCTCCCTTGCTTCTCTGTAACCAGAATAAAAGGAAGAAACAAGACGTGCTTCCTGACTCATCGGTTGTGAACATCCAAATGAGAAAATGTGCAAAAAGCACTTTGTAAACTGTAAGGGCTAAGCAAATAAAGCTGTTATTGAGTGTGGGACCTGGCAGCAGAAATCCTTCTTTTTTCCCCCTGAAAAAAAATCTCTGGAAGTCGGTCAGAGACTCATCAATCTGGGTGGTTCTATCCACCACTCTGAAAACGCTTCAGGACAGGTGAGATCAATTGCCCGCTAATAGTTTATCAAGAAAGGATATTATTTTACTTGCATATATAGCTGCAACTTAGAGACTCTTATGCATTTTTCTGACAACAAGATATTCTGCTACTAGATATTTTATTTTCTGGTGCAAAAGCCTTATATGGACCATAGTCCTATCTCCTGATTTGCTTTTCTCTTCTGCTCCTCTCTCTGGTGGGGGTGCACGTCTCTCACTGGGTCATGCTAATAAGGCACCTTCCTGTGCGGGGTGGTCGCAGGCTCCTCTGCCTTCACTCATTCATTCAGCGAGAGATGTGCTGATCAAAGACGGTGCCCGCTGCTCTCGGCCTGGTCCTGTTGCAGTGACATGGTCTATACTCATTTCTCTCTCTGTTGCCCACCCCTGCAACAAAGCAAGATGCCCTGGGATCTCCACACTCTGAAAATTGTTTTTAAGTGAAGAGGATAGGAATGTCCTGCCGCAGCGACCTGGTCCCTTGACCCATAAACTCTAGAGGCCAAGCATTTGTATTCTTTCAGATATTTCTTGTGTTTTATTAGGAAATGTCTTGTTATCTGGTGAAGGATGGTGAGGAAGATCATCCTGCCAGAATATGAAACAATCACCATGACTTTGGTCCATGCTGATTCCTGTCCCTGAACTCCATGCCGCCGTTCTGCTATCAGCTAGACCTGAAATTATTGTTCGTCCCGGCAGCACCAAAGACACTGTATTTTCAAACATGTTCTCCATTAAATTAATTTTTTAAATAATATTTTTCTGTTTTATTAATTAGACATACCAATCTCAATTCATGATCAGTGTGAGACAGCTATTTGTTACATGAATTTCATCTCACTGTTTGGAAATGTTTAAAGTAACTCTGTTATGAACTGAATGTTTGTGTGCCCCCTGAAATTCACATGTTGCAGCCCTAACCCCCAATGTGATGATTTTAGAGATAGGGTTTTGGGGAGGTGATTAAATTCTGATTAGGCCATGATGGTGAGACCTTCAAAATAAAATTAGAAATAAGATGAGAAGACAGGTAAAGAGTACCCTTATAAGAAGAGATAAAGATCTCTCTCCCTCCCTCTCTCCCCCTCTTTCTCCCCCTCCCCCTCTACCCTCCTCCTTTCTCTCCCTCCCCACGAGCACGCACAAGGGGAGTCCATGTGAGTAGGCAGAGAGAAGGCAGCCCTTCTGCAAGACAGAAGAGCTCCTGCCAGAACCTGGCTATGTTGGTGCCTTCATCTCTAACTCTCAGCCCCCAGAACTGTGCGAAAATACATATCTGTTATTTAACCATTGTCACGGCATCCTGGGCTGACTAATAAGGCCATTCTATTTTCTTGCTCCCATAGGGTTGAGGAATCCCAGAGCCGACCCACTTCATCAGAACGAGAGCTCTGAAGCCACTTTGAATTGTTTGTTCTTTACCACTGACCATAATGTGCGAATTACATGCGGCTTTCGGTCACCCAAAATTAGCGTGGGCCATTCTCATTAATTAATTAATTGTTGGTCATCATATAATTTATGTATTGTCTCAGGGGAGAAAAATCTAAATGTTTTATTGTTATTGGACAGAAATATTTAGCATAAACTATTGATAAATGTCCCCCTCTTTTTGTGAAAATATTTTTCTCTTTGGATACAGTGATTTGAAAAGTTATTGAGAACCTAGATACCTGGGTGCTTGCATGCCCTGTTTCTAACCACTTCCGAAATCTTATTGGTAAACATTCCTATGTGACCAGTGAAGAAACTGGGCATCATAGAGAAAGATGTTTATCCAGAGCCATTCAGCTAGTTAGTGGTGGATCCGAGATTTGCTCCCTGGATTCTGATTCTAAAGTTCCTAACTTTCAAGTCAATTTCACAGTCATTTTAGCTAACTATCTGAACTACATTCTACCCAGCGTTAGATTAGTTTCCAGAAGTCAACTGGAGTCAAAAGAAGCCATTCATATTTCATGCCCTAAACTGAGGTGAATTTCTAGGGACATGGAGGACCTGGGTTACAGAGGCGAAGGCCTTTGAGTCAGTCCATCCATTCTGGTCGCATCAGAGGTGAATGAGATCATCCACGGAGGGTGGATGAGTAAGAACGGCCCCTAGACTTATCCATGAAGGATGCGGATGTTGGTCTGAAGAGGGGAAAAAATGACCCCATACCTTTGTCATCAACAAACCTTGATTTTTTTTTTATCTGACTTTTAAATAATATTTGTTGTTTAGAGTTGGCTATGGATTTCACTAATCACATCGTTTAGCTACACACACACACACACACACACACACACACAAGATAGGGACTCCTGGGGCTGCTACTTCCTAGGTATGTGACCCCTGTCTCAATTTTATTATCTGTAAATTGGGGCCTAATAATCATACCTGATATTTAGGATTATTATGGAGATTACATACCTTAATACAAATAAGCCTCTTAGGAAGTTTTCTAGTACAATGTATGTTCCAAATTACGATGACAATTATTATTTTTAGAATGTGCGCTATAATGTTTTGTAATGAATATGCCAATAGAAAAATATTCTCCTGATTTTTATTTGAATTGGTCTAGATTGCAATATATATTCTTCATTTATGGCTCCATTCTCTGTGTAATCACCACTTCCCCCAAAAAAGGTTCCTTTCTGATTTGAGGCTTCTGACAGAAAGAATCGGAATGAGGTTTGAAATCACAACGAACAAATCCCCACAGATACAGGTTAAAAACTCATTGACCTCATCGAATTAACAGAACAGGGACCACTCAAGTTGAAGATGGAATACAGACAACTGAAAAGGTCAAATTAACATAAAGAAATGTTGCCAAGATAAGAAACCACAATAAAAACAACTTCGAGAAAGGCTCACTAGACAGTCTGAAGGGAAAGAAGTGCTACAGTATAAACTAAAACTATGCTTCAAAAAATTCAGAGACTGGAAATGCACAATGAGCTTGCAATAAGGCAAAAGAGTCACCTTCTTTAAAACCGCCTTGAAGGACACATGAAAGTCTTAGAAGCTTCTTGAAGACATCGAATCTGTCTAGTCTTTAGTACACAGATCATTGTTATATGATGTTATATACATTTTTCTGAACTACCTGGTTGAGGGATGATCGTAAGAATAGATTTTATAGCCATAAATCTGTCTTTAACTCTGTTTCCAAACCCTGTGCCTATGTGTGCCAGTTAGTGAACGGTCAGGGGCTGCTCTATTAATCACATCACTTTGTCCTAAACGCTTTGATCCAGTCGAGAAAAAGCTCAGGAAATCAAGCGGCCTTCAGAACATCGGCTTCATTACTTGTAAACTGAATCAGAAAACTCAATTTCGGTTTGTAGGCTGCTCACTTCTCTCTTTAAACTAGACTCCCGCTCCCGGTCACAGGCACGGCGGTCCACGGACTGTCTACGCGCGTCACCTCCCTGTCGTGATCTGAGACGGTGCTCCCGTCCTGGATCACAGACACACACAAGAGACGCCCTGCGGCCCCTGACGTCACGTGGACTGGAGTGTACGCACCTTGGCTCTGCTCTTTGTTGGTTTAATGTCCTTGGTAAGTTATTTAAATTCTTCAAATTTAGGTTATTCTTTTTTTAAAAGATTTAAAAAATATGCTTTACTGCTTATTTTTTTAGAGAGAGAGACATCAATGTGAGAGAGAAATACTGATTGGCTGCCTCCTGCACACCCACTACTGGGTTTCGAGCCGGCAACCCAGGCACGTGCCCTGACCGGGAATTGAACTCGGGCCTCTCAGTCCATGGGACGATGCTCAGTCACTGAGCCACATCAGCCAGGCGGGTTACTCTTCTCTTATATGGGGGAATATATTTGCCCCTGGTAAGAATCACAGACTTCAAATGCCACATGTAAGAATATACCTGTGTTTATTATTTAAAAGTGAGTTTTTCATCTGCCCATGTTTCTCGTGAGAAAAAATTCAGAGGGCTGGTGGAACATTTAGCCTCCATCATATCCAGGGTTCCTGCCCATCATGGTGCTGGGCCAGTTTCGGGTCTAAAGCAGTCAAGGGAGTGGAGGTGGTGAGGAGAGAAGCTGTTCCTGAATCGTCAGCACATGGGTGGCAACTGAGGTTGCTGTTGACTCACCCAAGGCCCCTCCCGCAGCGCAGTTCCCGGTGATGCTCTGCCACCCTGGGGACAAGGTGACTTACTGACTCTGCCCAGCTGCTCCGCGCACCCCCTCTCCTGTGCACGCACAAAGCTAGGGTGCTTCTGATACCCCTGTTCTCTTTCTACCTCCATTTCTGCTCATTTCTTTCTCTCTCCGATTTGGGATGGAAAAACAACCCTTGTCTTCTATTTGCTGCTCCAACCAAAATGCTCTTCTTTTATCAACTCTTTCTGTTTGGGGTCTTTTATTTCTCCCAAGAATTTAGACTTTGCACCTTGGCCTCACCTGCAGCATTGTGTGAACTTCGGGAATGGAAGGAAGAGGTTGGTGGAAATGCGAGAGCAACACACACACACACACACACCCCAATATCTAAACACACTCCCTAGCCCTAGCACCTAGCACCTCTGTGCTGTTGGTTGAGATGAGCTGAAGTAAGTAAACGCACCTGGCATATAAGACATTAATTGAATAGAATGTGTTTCACTAGAATAATGTATATAAGTAATGAATCATTTACATTGAATGAGATGCAAATCATTAGCGTGAAAAGACTTCAGATCTGTAAGTATGTTCATGTGTGTGTGCATTATTTGTCTCTGACTGCATGTTCAGAATACTTCAAACAAATTCAATTTTAATGGCTTATTAATTTCCATGCACTGTTTGCTATATGCCTAATATTGTGCTAATATGACGATGGCTATAAAATAAGTTAAACATATATAAAATATAAAAGTCAGTTGACCCTTGAACAACATAAGTTTGAGCTACATGGATCCGCTGATACGTAGATTTTTTCAATAAATATTGTAAATATATTTTCTCTTCCTTATCATTTTCTTACCAACAGTTTCTTTTCTCTAACTTAGTTTACTGTAGGAATACAGTATAAATACATATAACATACCAAATATGTGATAATCGACTGCTTATGTTATCAGTAAAGCCTCTGGGTACAAGCAGACTATCAATAGCTAAGTTTTGGGGAGTCCACAGTTATACTAAATTTTTGACTGCGAGGAACTGGCATCCTTAGCTCCCACATTATTCAAGGGTCCACTTGACTCTTTGGCTATTATGAAAAACAAATATTGAATTATTTGTCAGAGCAGCTTTGATTTCTTCTTCAAAAAACTCCCTCTGACCCTGGCCGGTTTGGCTCAGCGGTTAGAGCATCGGCCTGCGGTCCAGAGAGACCCGAGTTCGGATCCCGCTGAGGGCATGTACCTCGGTTGCAGTTTGTCCCCGGCCCTGGTTGGGTCGTGCAGGTGGCAGCCACTCGATGTGTCCCTTTCACGTGGATGTTTCTCTCTCTCTCCCTCCCACTATTCCTGAACAAAAAATGGAAAAATGTCCTCGGGGTGGATAAAAAAAAAAAAAACAACTCCCTCTGAGGCACGACACCTTTGTCAAGTAGATTCACATCAACACGTGAGAGGGAACCGGCACTGACCTGGAACCCTAAACAGGAAGGTCATTCTAAATGGCCCGGGACACCAGTCAACTCTCCGTGCGGGTTTACTGCTCCAAAGGGCTTCAGAGATCTCTTGACACGCACCAGAGAAGGGAGACTCCTGGAGGGAGATGTTTTCTGAAAGGAACATTATTTTCTAATGTGACTCAACGTTCTGTTTAGAAAGTCATGGGAAAAGTGAAAATCCATCATTTATTTGTGTTTATTAGTCTTCCCAGTGTTTTCCCCTTTGCTAAGAAAAAAAAAAAAAAAGGGTTGAAAAGTAGCAGGAAAACCTTAGGTATCAGTGGGGCTAGAGGAAATCAAAATCCAGCATCTGTAGCAAGAACAACCAAGGAACATTTGGCCAAGCCCAAGTTCAAAGAAGATTAGCAGCTGACATTGTAAACACAAGACATTTTGTTCTAAAGGTCTGCAGACAAAAGGTGGAGAGAAGATGACCCCCTAACCTATAGGTTTCACGGAAACAGTAGCACTTCACATGCAAATAGTTACATTACCCCAGGATCGACGCTCACCAAAATCAGAGTTGATTTTTATAAAGGCCTGTTCTGCTGTCCAAGTACTTTTGTGTTACGGGATTCTTTTTTTGTTGTTGTTGTTTTATCCTCACCCGAGGACATTTCTCCATTTTTTGTTCAGGTAGAGTGGGAGGGAGAGAGAGGCAGAGAGAGAGAGAGAGAAACATCGACGTGAAAGGGACACATCGAGTGGCTGCCACCCGCACAACCGACCAGGGCCGGGGACAAACTGCAACCGAAGTACGTGCCCTTAGTGGGAACCGAACCTGGGTCTCTCTGGACCGCAGACCGACGCTCTAACCGCTGAGCCAAACCGGCCAGGGCATGTTACGGGATTCTATAGTGGTTTTTAATAATTGTCCAGTGGGTGAAGGCTGTAACTTGGGACTTAGTCACTTTAATGAATGGGATTTCTCTTATTTGTGAATATTCTTTCATATTTCACCTGTCGTAGTTCAGAAATTCTGAATGCAGATGCAAAATGCCTCTTTCCCAGATGTGTTCTCAAAACCCACACCTCCGTGGGGTTGCCACTAGCTTTCAGACTCCACTCATACAAGAGACTCCCAGGGGAGGGTGAGCTTTCATTTGGCAATCTTCGAGGGGGCATCAGCCAATCCAAGCCGTGCTCGCCCCGATGTGAAGGGAGCGAATAGGGAAAATTCCGAAATCGTCAGCATCACAACCGACCAGGGCATTTTATTCCCGTTCAGGGACAGAGGCTCACTCCATCCCCACTGTCCCGGCATCCGCAGGTGATTTCCTGGTGGAGATTTACCAGAGCCCGGTTCCAACCAGGAAGGTTGTTACAGCCCTTAAGTGCAGTGTCAACATGCGGAGACCGTGACCCTGAGCGCTGTTCCTTACAGCCCGAGAGAAAATGACCCTTGAATGTGTACCCGGTCAAAATAATATTTGTATTAAGAATATTACCCTGAGACTTCTGTGCTGGGAATTAACGCTATGCCTATACACATGAATTAAGCAAACTGGCCTGTGGCAGAGCTGATCATTTCTGCTGTCTTAATGATCAATGTGGATTGCTGCACAATCGATTCGACCGCAGCCATCAGTGTTACTCACAAGCCAGAGAAACCTGGTGCAGCTGGACTGCGGGATGTCGGTGAGTGCTCACACTTACCAGTTATCAGCTCGACTAGCTTTGGCATAGTAAAAATCAACTTCTACTTATTCTATTTTTTATTTTTACAATTTGCAATCTAATGTTTTTGAGTCAAAATTTGGGGTTTGAATTATTTGAAATTTAAGATACTCTCTTCAAAATCTAATCACTGATCATTTTTCTAAAACATCATCAAACATTTATTTTGATCCTTATCATGCTAAATATATATTTAAAACCGGGAGGAAGAATTACATTGCAATTTGCAAGACAGTAAAGCATAACACATTGTTTGGCTCAGAAAAACTTAGCTAGAAGTCCAGTATTAGGAAAAAAATATATATATCTGTAAAATATTTTTCTAGTACTTTTTTTTTAAATTTTTTTATGAATTTTTTATTTATTTTTTTGTTACAGATATTTTACCTTTTTACCCCATTGGCACCCCCCACCCCACCCCACCTCTGCCCCGTCCCCGGCTTAGTTGTCCACGTCCATTGGTCATGCATACATGCATATAAGTTCTGTGGTTTATCTCTTCCCACCCCCCACCCCCTCTTCTGAGGGATGTCAGTCTGTGCCCTACTTCCATGTTTCTGGGTCTACTGTATTCCTCAGACTGTTATGTTCATTATATTCCGTATATAAGTGAGATCATGTGGTATTTGTCTTTTTCTGCTTGGCTTCTTTCACTTAGGATAATACTTTCCAGGTCCCTCCATGTAGTCTCAAAGGATAAGAGATCTTTCTTTCTTACCGCTGCATAGTACTCCATTGTGTATATGTACCACAGCTTTTTTATCCGTTCGTCTACTGGTGGACACTTGGGCTGTTTCCAGATCTTAGCTATTGTAAATAGTGCTGCTATGAACATGGGGGTACATATATTCTTCCTGATTGGTGTTTCAGGCTTCTTAGGGTATATTCCCAGCAGTGGGATCACTGGGTCAAATGGAAGTTCAATTTTTAATTTTTTGAGGTAGCACCAAATTGTTTTCCATAGCGGCTGCAGCAGTCTGCATTCCCACCAGCAGTGTATTAGAGTCCCCTTTTCTCCACACCCTCGCCAACACTTGTTGTTTGATGATTTGTTGATGGCGGCCATTCTGACAGGTGTGAGGTGATACCTCATTGTTGTTTTAATTTGCACCTCTCTGATGATTAGTGATGTTGAGCATTTCTTCATATGTCTCTTGGCCATTTGTATGACCTGTTTGGAGAGGTGTCTATTCAGCTCCTCTGCCCATTTTTTAATTGGGTTCTTTGTCTTCCTTTGGTTGAGTTGTAGGAGCACTCTATATATATTGGAAATTAACCCCTTATCTGATACATCATTGGCAATGATGTTCTCCCATACAGTGGGTTGCCTTTCCATTTTGATGATTGTTTCTTTTGCTGTGCAGAAGCTTTTTAGTTTAATGTAGTCCCATGTGTTCATTTTCTCCTTTGTTTCTGTTGCCTTAGGTGATGTATCAGTGAAAATTCTGCTCCGTATGATGTCCGAAAGTTTGTTGCCTACATTTTCTTCTAGAATTTTTATGGATTCACAGGTCACATTTAAGTCTTTTATCCATTTTGAGTTTATTTTTGTGTATGGTGTAAGTTGATGGATTTCTCTGCTAATATTGAATGAAGAGATAAAAGAGAAAACTGTACGTCTTCATGAAGTAAGTGTATACTAATTAAGGTCAGTATAACTGGGGCTGTTCTGCTGGCCCCCAAAGGCTATCCTCCAGGGATGCTGAATTTCTCTACTAAAATAGAGAAGATTCTGGTATCCAAAAATATGCCATGTCAAGGAGGCGCAGTAAACTGAGAAAATCATAGAATATCTGTATTGCTAATGTATTTCTACTAGAAAGGAGGTGTGTCTCTTGCAGAATACAAGACTTGTATTCCTTTAATGCAGCGGTTCTCAAACTTTTTGGTCTCAGGTTTCTTTATACTTTTAAAAATTACCAAGGAACTCCAACGTGTTTTTGTATATGAGGCTACATCTACCAATATGTATCCTATTAAAAATTAAAACTGAGAAGTTTGTAAGACAAAAGAATATTCAAGGACTCCTTCCAAACCCCTCATCATTCAACCTGTGGAAACTGCACTACAGACTTATGGGAGAATGAGAGAGAAAAAGGTAAACAATGTCTCGTTATCAAAATACTCCAACTTAACAAACGCCATGAAAAGGTCGTGGAATCGGCTAGAAAGGTGTTGGGGACACTAAGAGTTTCACAGAGCACACTCATGAAAAAATCTGCTCCAAGTTCCCTTTTTACTACTTGTCAAAGAAGGATAATAATAATCACAAAGATTGTTGGTGTTGATGTACATTTAACCCAAAATAGCATTAAAAATTTATAAAACTTATATAATTTATTTAGCTTATTCCTACTTAATAATGTACAACTCTATGAAAATATATAATCACTGGGACAGTTTTATTCCCTACGCCATAATGATCGTACCAAAGGGAAGCATAAGTAACTGTCACCTGAGGACAGCCATTGCTACCCAAAACGTGCTGAATACTCTGCACCAGATACTGAAAGAAACAGGAACAAGAACATCTTTTCTGATTTAGTTCTGAAAAGGAATGAAGTTTACTGGGCATAATACAACATGAATATAACACTTCACACAAAGACAGGATGTAATACCTGACCGACCGAGGAACTGACAAGGTTCACTCATGTCTGCATTGGAAGAGTGACAGCCCAGCCCCCACGCTGGCACCCTGACGCGGGTATCCTAGGGAAGATCACTGAGGCTGAAGAATGGACCAAAAGAAATGAACTATGGATATTAAATTTGCATGTCGATCAACAAAATGAGTGATTCCCTAATCCACCTATGGGGAGGCCCTTCCATCAATAATCCCACCCAGGTGCAGAGAGTTTCCAAAAAGATTTTGGCATCTGACTCTCAAATTTGACTAGTGACCCAATGAACAAAGATTACTAGACATTTGAGAATACAAGATAGAAAGCAAGTTTCTTTGTACTCTGATAGCCAGCTAGGTAAATAGATTCTAGATGGATAGATGATAATAGATAGGCAGACAGACAGATAGATGATAGATATTTAGATAGATAGATGATAGATAGATAGATAGATAGATAGATAGATAGATAGATAATAGATAGATAGATAGATAGATAGATAATAGATGATATAGATATAGATAGATGATAGATGATGATAGATAGATAGATAGATGATAGATAGATAGATGATAGATGATAGATAGATAGATGATAGATAGATAGATAGATGATAGATAGATAGAGAGATAGATGATAGATAGATAGATAGATAGATGATAGATAGATAGATAGATAGATAGATAGATAGATAGATAGATAGATAGATAGATAGATGATAGATAGATAGATGATAGATAGATAGATAGATGATAGATAGATAGATAGATAGATAGATAGATAGATAGATAGATAGATAGATAGATGATAGATAGATAGATGATAGATATCTAAAAAGTTTTGGAGTCAGACCCTGTTGATATGGAACGCTGGCTCTGCTCTTTGCTAACTGAGTAATCCACTAAAATTATCAAGTCTTAATTTTGCTCATCTGTGAAATTTGGATAATATTTTTTTTTACCTAACAAAGGTGATGAAAACATGAAATAAAGTGTTTCATGGAGACCAAACACTCGAATATCTTCATTACAACTGACAAAAACAGGGCAGGAGATGCTTGAGAAACAGGATTTTTCAGCTTCGTTGAATTGCTGAAACATGAAGCAGGGAGAGGGGGATCTGGGGTCAGATATCTGGACTATGACACACCAACTTAGTGTCAGAATACACAAGAGTTCTTTACAGACAAAACATGTTTACCAACCCTCTTCCCACCCAGGAAAGTTCTAGAGTCACTCACTACCTTGCACCTGTTGCCCCAGCAAGAAACAGACCTCGACTCTTGAAGGCACAGTGTATGAAAAGATCATAACGGTCTAATATGTCTCTGTAAGTACATTGAATTGTTCACATGAAGTGTGCACACTCAGTACACACAAAATTAATATATGATTAATTAACAACAACAACAAAAACCTCTTCTCCCTCCTGCCCAAATAGGAATTTATAGCTCTTTCAACCTAGGGTTCCTTTCCAAGCCTCAGAAAGTTAGATATTGTGGCAATAATTGTTTAAGCACATCATGAAGGATTATGATGAGAGGCAAACATAAAATGTAATAAACACTTGGTAACCAATTTATTTTAATAGCAGTTCTCTGCCAAGCCAGCAGAGTTTTCTTGGACATCACTCCTTCCATATTCTACTAGGAGAGATCAGGGTAATTGCCTTAAAATGGACCCACTCGTCATCCCCTGCACAGCCTTGAAAAGCCCACCACAAGAGCATTTACACAGTCTGGCTAAAAGAAAAGTAAAGTTTCTTCAACTCTTTAGAACATAAAGGAGCCGGCTTCTTAGTAAAGATAATATCATAATCAGGTGTTTCATTAAAAATATCATCAAGGGACAAAGCAAATAGAAATTGACACTGAGGAAGATTAGATATTGCTGCCTACTGGGAGCTTTTATTCATGAATAGTTTAAGGTTTTAACTGTTCGTCTCTTTCATGAGCAGAATGTCATCCTCCGAACGAAAAATAGTAGCAGGAGCAACATAGCATTAGGTTAAATTGATCTCAAACCCTTCTTCCAAAAAAGGTGTCATAACAAATTGATGTTCCACCAATAACTTAAGTCTCTTTAGATTCCTAGACTCCTAGGCCTCAGGTTTACCTAGAAGGACAGTTGAAGTAACATTGAGAAGATGATGCTTCATGGATGATTCGTTACCACTACTGTGGGCCTAGGAAATCATCTGGAGACGAAGCAACTGGAGGGGATCTGTGCCTTGCAGGGCTAGTGCGGCATGAACGTGTACACATGCCAGTGAGCACGGCAGTGTTCCTGTACAGCCTCCAATTACCCGTCAAACACTCTTCTATAATTTCATACATTTCTGCTATGTCCAAGCATATGCACAGGTCACTGGAAACTCGGAGAGCACAGATCCTGCAGAAGCTTCCCTAGTCCCGAAGAACAAGTTAGAACTGAACACCAGTCAGGTACTATGAAGACGTAGTCTTGATTTCACTGTATGAGTTTTACTGACAATGCTGGACTGTAGAAAAGTCACAGCCCAATCACGTGGACTAAGAAAGCACATTTTAAGAAAGCCCCTTTGGTCTCCAACCCCAATCATCCTTGCCTGCTCAAAACACTACAACAACAATACATATTAATGAAAAAAATGAAAGAACAACCAAATGGACCCAAGCAGTTGAAGTGCAATCTGGTGAGATGAAAAATTTGTGGCAACTATAGTTGTCAAGTTAGTGTCTCCCATAGCTGAACCTCAGTTTATTAATAGCTTGCCCTGTATAATGTGCTCATAGTTGTTGCTAATTTTTAACATTTAGAATAGTTCTAAATATTATATGCTTATCTTTCTTCATAATGATGTTTAAAAATATGAAAACAAAAAGTGGTAACCTATAATGTGTAATTGTTAAAATATGATGAGTACAGTGGGCCAGAGTTTCCAGTAAGGTCTCTTGTGGACACCGTCTTACTAAGTAAAGCCCTCATCCTTGTTGATAACTGGCTGTCCAACGCTAGGACAGGGCTTCTGTTCAGGATGAGAAACTTGTTTTAAAACAGAGCTATCGACACACACACAGTCTTTTTGGGTAACTGGATGTCTTGAAAAGGTTAGAATTTTCAAATACAATTTTCATTTCAAATGTATTTTCCATTGTTAGATTATAGTTGGCCATGTTTCCAAACATAGCTACTCTATACTTTATGTATTCTTATTACTTGAGATAAAGCCCACTGTTGTAGCCTGAACCCAATAATCACAGATTAATAAATGGTGTAAAAGTCTTTCAAGTTATTTCCAAACAAATATAATGAATAATAATAATTTGTGGCTTAAAGGTCATAACCTCAGCTTCTCTTGTATCTCCTAACACTCTTCTACATGTTAATATTCATTAAACAATGGCTAAATATGGACAGTAGATTTTAGAAGATGATTCCGAAACAAGAAGTATTTGGGGCTTGCAGAAAATCCTTAGGTGGCATACTTTAAATATATGTTTTTATTGATTTCTTTTTCTTTATTGATTTTTAGAGAGAGAGGAAGGAAGAGGGAGAGAAAGATAGAAACATCGATGAGAGCGAACATTGATTGGCCGCCTCCTGCATGCCCCCCACTGGGGATCCGGCCCACAACCTGGGCATGTGCCCTGACTGGGAATCGAACAGGCGACCACTTGGTGCAGGGGTCGACGCTCAACCACTGAGCCACACCAGTTGGGCTTTAGGTGGCATATTTTAAAGAAATGTTTGAATGCAAGTGAGTTGACCTATACTCGATGATCATTTTTATTTCGTTATGGAATGTCTGAATGTGGAGGAGCTTGGCAGTTCAATATTCGTTTTCTGTTCCCTTTTCAAATTTCTTTCATTTTTAATTTAGAGAAAATAAATGGCATTTTATTTTCTGCTTTCTACAGACTCAAGAGTCATAAAATTGTAAAGAGGAGAAAAACTGTCAATTTTTTGAAGGTTAAATGCAGGAAAATGAGAGTTGCCTGAGAGGGCAGACTCTGGGTGGATTCGGTGCTGACAGGTAGATGGCGCTGGAGAGCAAGCTCACAGAGGAGTCGGACAAACAGGTGGGGCACAGGTAAGCACGTGAAAACCACGGGGTGACGCCCTTCCAGTGATTCCTTGTGGCTTTATGATTGCACTGAGTGGCATGCAGTACATGCATCGTTTGACCACATAATCGAGGAAAGCAACAGTGCTCTGCAGCGGACCACTAACTCTAGAGGGAAATATGCAGAAAGGGAACATTTCCCTCCCTTCTGGCCCAAATCTTTCCTTTTGAGAGACAGGATGGCAACGCTGTAGAGGAAAAAAAATCTCAGGAGGCCAAGCAGAAAACTATCTTTCAATTGCTGAGTGGAGCAGGGTTAGTGCACTTTTTGAATTTCACGCTGCAGAATTACTTCAACCAAGCTCCACAGATACGAGCTTCGATGTGGGAAATGCACGATGAGCTGGCAGATGGGTCGGATGTTTTTATTGTTGTTGTTCTTGCCATTGCTTGAAACAGTGGAGAGCACAGGAAAAGGAAGGGACGGCCCTCCTCGTGGGACCCTGCAGGCATAACGTTTCTGCCCCTCCCCTGGAAACGCAGGCTGGCGAAGACCTCTCAAGAGCAGATTTCATCTCGCTCTCTGAAAGACCAGCATGGAGATGCTGTGGGTCGGAGTCTATCCTGGCAACGCCTGCAGTTCATCTGGGTCCTCCTGTCCTGTGTCTTTCCTCAGATCAGTCCCGACATGACCCTTGGCGAGTATTTTAAAAATAAAAGATAAAAGTGACCCGCCCTCAGCCCCCAGTGTGAAACGCTGAAAGTCACTGAAGTACAGTTTGGTGCCAATTATTGTGTCACTCTATGAATCGTGAAGGAAATTCGTGCAGAAAACGTGTAAATACCCACTTCACGATCCAGATGTTTCTCATGTGTAAACTCTTCCTTGGAAAGAAAAGTTTTCCTTGGGACATTTAGAACTGTCTGCGTGTTTCTCATCCACGTGATCTGAATCAATTAATGCCGACAAGTTGGGAGGAAGGCTTTCAAACACACGTACCATCACCATCAACAGAAACAAGATGTGGAAAACCTGGTCTGTACAGGAAATTAGGTTCCCTTGTACCCAGTACCCCAGGGAAAATAACAGCAACACGACACAGTGCCTGTCTTGAAGGAACTTATCTCGGTGAAGAAACACCTGAAAAGAGAAATAAAAAGAAAAGGCTGTGCAAGTTACACGCAAAGTGCAAGGTCCTGTGATATGGTGATTTATAATAAGAAATACTACTTGGTCTCCATCCCTTTTCTGGCACAGAACTCTTAAACGCTGCAAGATGTCCTAAGATGAGCTGTAAGGGTGTCTTTTGTTATGTGAGTGAGGTACTTCCCGAAAGCCCCTAAGGGCTGGGGGCTGGTTGCCAGGGAACCAATCAGAAATTGAGGACTGTCAGTCCCACTCACTGATTTTCCTTAAAGGGAGACGGGTTGAGGTTGATTCCATTGCCAATTGCCAATGATTTACTCAACCTCACCTGTGTATCAAAGCTTCCATAAAGGCCAAAAGGGTGGGGTTCAGAGAGCTTACACATCTGGGAATCAGAACACTTCCATGTGCCACTGGGCCAGGCTCCAAACTCCACAAAGACAGAAGCTTCTTGTCAGGACCTCACCCGATGGGACTCTTCATCTCACTGTCGACTCCTGTCCTTCAATATCCTGTGTAATAAACTGCTGATCTAGTGAGTGAACTGGGTTCCTGAGTTCTGTAAGCTGCTCTGGCAAATGAATCAAACCAAGGAGGAGGCAGTGGGCACCGCTGATGTATTGCCAGTCCATCAGAAGCACAGGTGACAACCTGGACGTGTGGTTGGCATCAGATGTGGACAGCGGTCCTGTGGGAATAAACCCTTAACCTGGGGCGTCCGATGCTGTGTGCAGGTAAATACTGTCAGGATTCAGTTACATTTTTGGACACCCAGCTGGGCTGGAGAGCTGTCTTGCGGTATAAGGAGAACCCCACACGTTGAAACTGGGTGCAGAATCTTAGCTACAGAGAAATCATTTAGGAAGTAAGAATAGCATATAACCCCCACATTGGAAAGGACCTTAACACTTTTCTTGCCCAATAACTTACTAATGCTTGAATCCAGTTTGGAAATAAGAGTTCACACTTATGAAATGTATAATTATTGTGCCAGGCACTCTGCAAAGCATTTTGAAAATGTTTATTAAAAATATATATTCTTTGTTTCACTTAATTTCATACAGTGAGTTTTTTTAAAATATATAAATTGAAAATCAGACCAAGTAAAGAACTTGTCTAAGATCCCACTATTATTAAGTGACAAAGTAGGGATTCAAACCCAGGACTTTCTATCTAAGGCCGTGCCCTCCGTCTGCATAACAGACTTGCCAACGTGAAGGGCAACAGCTTTGGCTCCTCCCCCAGGTGTGGCACTGGGCACAGTTCCCAGGAGCTTGTTCATCACCGGTTGCTCAGCAGCCTGGTAAGGTTTTCATTGAGGTCAACATCCGGGAAGATGGAAGTCAAGAAGTTCATGAAAGAGACCACAGTACAAGAGTGAGAGAACAAATGCCAAACCACATGCGTCAAGTGTGGAATGCAGATGTGAACACCAGTGGGAACAGCCTTGAGGGAGTTCACCTTTGAACTCTGTGAGACAGTCCTGGTGGCTGAGAACACTGTTCTTCAAGAGCTTTACTTCTAGGACATCTTAAAAGATAACTGAAATAGGGAGGGACATATCGGGAGGTGAATGCAATATAAGACTCCAGAATTTTTTTTTTTTTTAATCCTCAACCGAGGACATTTTTCCATTTTTTGTTCAGGTAGAGTGGGAGGGAGAGAGAGGAACAGAGAGAGAGAGAGAAACATCAATGTGAAAGGAACACTTCGAGTGGCTGCCACCCGCACAACCAACCAGGGCTGGGGACAAACTGCAACCGAGGTACGCGCCCTTAGCGGGAACCGAACCCGGGTCTCTCAGGACCGCAGGCCGATGCTCTAACCGCTGAGCCAAACCGGCCAGGGCAGGAGGTGAATGCAATATAATCCAAAGAGCTACAAATGTAAATTTTGAAGATTTAAATGCATGTGATTGACAAGGCATGCCATGGTAATTACTGACCATCTGACAAAAGTCCTTTAGTTTTGGAATTTGTTTTCCTCTCAAAACAACTTTTCCTACATCCACAGTTCTCCCTTGAGTTTTATCTAGCCTATTGTTTATTGGTTTATTTAATTTCAAAGGCAATTAGATAAGCTAAAATAAATGATTCCACAGATGTATGAGTGTATCCTGAGATGAATAAATTATGGACATTTCAATAAGTAACAAATGGAAGGGGAGCAGCTGTTTGTTCGAGCACAGATGGATTTATTGGTTGGAATAAACTTCATCTTGTCTTTTCTTTTTTAACTAAGCAATCTTGGCCCCTTTTCTTGCTTTGTGAACAATTAACCGAAGAGCATAATTCTTGATGTATTGTTCCATGATAGCCATACCTAAATGTAATGATTTAAAGTGGGTTTTCTCAACGACGTAAGCATGTGGGCCAAGTTTCTATATGTGATGCTTAAAATCCGAGGAAAATGTGCTATATAGTGTCTGAGAAAAATATGCACATATGATATGGACACTAACTTTGTGGTGCGCTTCTCTCGAAATGCAAATGAAAGATGTTTTTTTCTCCTACGATCTTTCCCTACCTTCACGAGGCTCGCTTCTCTACAAGAAACAACTCACTGTGGCTCTCTCTGCAAGAGAACAGGAAGGTGGCGGTGGAGGGTTTCACAATTCTTGTGCAAGTAAAAAAGAAAATTATTAAAATGTATATTTTTAAATTACATCACTGCAACAATTCACCATTTTATACAAGAGGAAATAAAAATTCCCTGACATCACATTGAATGTCTTGCATAATCTGACCTCCTCACGCTGATTTGGGTTAATTACTGAGATACTTAAATGGTATCATGTATACAAAGATTAGTTAGTGGAAAAGAGAACAGGGGAGAAAGAGCTTGGGATCTATTTTCCACTCAAAACAACTTTTCCTACATCTATAGTTCTCCCTTGAGTTTTATGTTTTAAAAGATAAAACCCATTACACCTGGGTTAATGGGAGCCTCACACTGGGTAGCTTAGTAACCTGAAGCAGATAAACTGTCCAGGCTTTGCAGTCCTCACTAAACGGAGATCATGATTTTACCTTTTCTGTAAGGTTATAAAGAAGATGAAATGAGACAATGAAACTAAGGTCCTTGGTTTCATGTTCAGTGCAGGTTCTACTTTGCTTTTGTAACTGCAGTATTGTTGTTGGAATTTTCTTTTCTGATTTCTCATGTATTTGCCCCTGAAGTTCCATCTGCCTAGAGCACTCTTTCAACCTCCCTGAATGGTCAAATTCTATCAATCCTCCAAGATTCTACTGTCTTTGCCACTGTCTTTGGCATCTAATGTCTATGCCACTACATTTTGCCAGTCTACACTAACTAGGAGATAATTCTCTTTTCTCAAAAGTGTTACAAGTGTTATTGTCAGTAACAGACACTGGTATTTAATTCTTACAAGCTTCTTTGGATATTTGCTGTTTCGTGCATTTCTCAGCTCTATTAAGCTCCTTGAAGGTGGTACTGAAGTTATTTCTACATATCTAATATGGTTCCTTGCACAGAGCTGCAAACAATGAAGAGTTGTTGTTTCAATCAACATACAATAAATCTAAGGTGCCTTCATCATTACATGAAAGAGTCAAATAGCTGCATAATCTAATTAACCTACATTTATTAGGTTGCTGTTAATGCATAGCTTCCAGCTACTTGTTACAAGCCCTTTAATGTTTTATTTCTTTTAATTCTCACATATGAAGCAGGTATTTCTAATTATTTTAGATCTGAAGATATTAAAGCACAAATGTTAAAAATACTTTCGTAGTGTGAAATAATAGAGAAAATATCTATCTATATATCATCTATCTATATCTATCTATCTATCATCTATCATCTATCTATCTATCTATCATCTATTATCATCTATTATCTATCATCATCTATTATCTATCATCTATTATCTGTCTATCTACTATGATCTATCATCTATCTATATTAATCTAGCTAGCTAGATATGAAGGGAAGAAGGAACTGTTAGCAGAGGCAACAGCCAGTGACTCAGTGGAGGGGATGTGACTGTTCAACGAGCAGAGGGGACAGTGTGCTGAAGTGGTAGGATGAGAAGGAGAGAAGAAAGACATTACTTTGGAGAAATGGGACAGGGCTGATCATCAAGGATCTTTATGATTCCATTGGGTCCACCTGGATAATCTAAGCTACTCTACCTGTCTCAAGATCCTTGATCTAATCTAAACTAATCTAATCAGCAAAGTACTATTTGCCATGCCAGGGAGCATATTTGGGGGATCGGGGTATGGACAACTGTAAGACACCACTGTTCAGCTTCTCTCACATGGTCTATAAAGCCTGAGACAATGAGCTCACCCAGGGAGTGGAGAGGGGAAGATCACCCCCTGGACCCAGGCACGTTTCAACAGGAAAAGCTGGAGAAAAGTACCAAGAAGACTGAGAAGACAGGTAGTAAAACAGAGCTCCTCCCTCAACAACCACAACAAAAATGTGGGGTGTTCTCAAGAGAGGTTCAAGGAGGAGGGAGTAATCTATTGTGTCACAACGATTCAATCCAATAAACTTATCCTGGTACAAGGTATCGGTGTAAACTCTGAGGATACAGCATTGTCAAAGTCATCTGAAGTTCATTCCCCAGGAATATAGCAAACCAACCACAAACTGATAATTCAGAGACTATAAAGATGAATGGTATCAGGAAAATGAAACCGAGAGATGTGATGGGGAAAATGAGGAGTAATTGTGAGGGACTTGTTTTAGGTACGGTGGTCAGGAAAGGCCTCTGCAGAAAACACACTGAGCTGAGATGAACTGACCAAGAAGAGTGAGTCATGTCCCAGCCCGTGGGGCTCAGTGGATTGAGCACCGTCCATGGACTGAGAGGCCCCAGTTCAATTCCCAGTCAGGGCACGTGCCAGGGTTGTGGGTTCGATTCCTAGTAGGGGGCGTGCAGGAGGCAGCCGGTCTATGTTTGTCTCTCACTCAATGTTTCTATCTCTCTCTCCCTTCCTCCCTCTCTAAAAATTCAATTTAAAAATATTAAAATAACAAGAGTGAGTCATGGAGCACTGTGGGGGTAGAGAGCTCTAGGCAGAGAAAAATGGCTGGTGTCTGGACCTCAGGAGAGAAGCAGCTCAGGAGAAGGGGCCAAGCGAGCAGCATCATGGAGCACGGGGGAGGCCGAGGTGAGATGAAGTCAAAGGCAATAAAGTGCCTCTTCAGAGACTGTGGATCAAACTCAAGATGCTGGATGTATTGTAAATGTGAAGAGAACTCAGTGGAGGTTTGGCTCAGGCTTGGTAGCATCCCGCGTATGTTTATGCTAGAACCGGGGCAGGGACAGTCACGTCGGGCAGAGAGCAGGGGCTGCGGTGGGGAGAGATGATGCCTTGAGCTAAGGGGGAAGTTGTGCAAACGTGGAGTCGAATAGGTTTGGGACGCCTTCCCCAGGTGGAGCGAACAGACTGCCTGATAATCTCCCCAGGAGCACTTATTCCTTTGTATTACTTCAGTGCATCAGAGAAATTAACTTGCAGTGTTTGCGATTTGGCAAAAACAATGCCACTTTCAGATGTTTTCAAATCTGTTTGAAAGCTGGTGAATCCTACTGTATACCGATGGCCAAGCTAGATTCCTCTCAATGAACATTTTAGACCTCTTCAAAGTTACTGATTAAAATGTGACTAGATAAACAGAGGCTTCTTTGATATGTATTGTATGTACATTGGTTCATTGTTTAAAAATTAAAATTCTGGTAATTAGTTTGAGAATAAATATTATTAAAGAAGTATGTTTTAAAAAATTATTAGTAAATGTCCCTCTGCCAAAGAATGATATATGTTGACGACAAATTTTGGAAGACTCATAAAGAATAGCTCGTCTGACACTCTGTAAAGATACATTCCTGATATGTATAGCTAGGAGACAGCTTTTGTTTTGTTCTGTTTCAGTTTGTTTCTAGACAACATAGAAAGAAAGAAAAGAAAAGAATGAGTAGTAAAACTGCCAAAACAATCTGGTTTTATTTTATTATGAATTACAAAGAACAGAAAAATAACTTTCTTTTTCTTGGTTGAGCATATCTATCTGTAAACACTAAAAATAGCAAGAGTTTGTTTGATAGCATGCCATCTCCATTTAACATAAGTTTAAAGGCATTCAAAAGCAATAATCATTTAGAAGACATCCATCAGAAAAATTTCCCATTGCTGTTCATTTTATTAGTTCAGTTGAATAGAAACAATAGCAGACTGGCATTTAAGAAAGTTAACGATGGGTTTGTTTTCTTTTTAATGAGGAAGTAAAAAGGAAGCTCAAATACACAGCATCGCCGGAGTCAAAACAAGGAAAACTCATCATAGCATCCCTGAAGGCCACCCTGGAAACAAAGGCTCCACACTCCAGAGAAGACAATGGATACTGGTCACAATCTGGGCCTGGGAATTCTTCGGGAAGAGTCCTTGTGAGCTCAGTGGGCCAACTGCTCAGTGTTCCACACGTGAAGGTCAGGAGCCCAGTTCTGACTCGAATTCTGATCGGTTAAGTTTCAATTAGACCTTGAGATAGATGATCACATTATTCTTTCTAGAAGTTCCCAGGCCTAGTCTTGATAACGTCTTTGATCTCAGATGGTAAGTATTTCTGAATATAATCAGTGGGATTTTCTTCTTTCTACCTCGACTGCTCTTTAATTCTGCAAGTGCCCTTCTATTGTGTCATGATAGAAAAATGGTAAAAAAAAAAAAAAAAAAAAAATGGACTTCTGGCTTTAAACAGAGGCTTGCTTTTTACATGAATCCATTATTGCATCCTCAGGAACCGTGGAAATGCCCTTACTATTTGGGAAGTAAATGCGGTCACGTGTCGGTGGAGCGTGGACGCCGACCTGTTGTGATGAGAAGGCGAAGTGACCGTGCACCTGGGCTGTCGGGCGAATGTAAGAGTCTACATTTAGTAGCGCTCGTACTGAACAGGAATTGGGAGCACAGGCCAGGAGAGCTTGATTTCTCATGTGGAACTTGGCGAGGAGGAAAAATGGCACGTTAAAGTGGTACTACAAGAAATTTCATTTTTCCCCTGAGTGTTCAATTTACAGAGATAATTCTAGTGAGCAGTGTCCATGGGCACCGAGGTCAGAGGTCAGTGTCAGAGTCCAGCTCGTCTCTTAGTGTGTCAGCACTGCACACACGCTCAGCACAGAATCAGATCCTGAGCCCACACGTGAATCTACTGAGAAGCACAGGAAATGTCAAATTCCATAAAGTTTTTAGGAAGTTCCATGAAGTTTTCTTTCACTGATGGCTTCTACAGATGTATCGCCTGGATTTTTAAAGATGATATCAAGACAATCACCTTCAAAAATGATAATAAAAAGATTGTTGTTCTTTTAATTATTTTCTTTCTTTATTGATTTCAGAGAGAGGAAGGAAGAAGGAGAGAGAGAGAAACATTGATGAGAGAGAACACTGATTGGCCGCCTCCTGCATGCCCCCTTCTGGGGCTTGGCCCACAACCGGGGCACGTGCCCTGACCTGGAATCGAACCGGCGACCTCTTGGTGCATGGGTTGACGCTCAACCACTGAGCCACACTGGCCGGGCACACACAATTTCTTAAGTGCATGTAAATATCTTACATGTTTCATTAAGACAAAGAATCTTATTCAAACTAAGAAGTTCATAATAGAAATATAAACAGAATTCTGGATAATGAATGTGCAACTAGACTATAAAAAAGCATATGGCCCTTGACCCTTGATCAACTGTATTTCTTTCCTAAAGTGTTCAGTTTGCTTAGAAATAGACAAAACTTGACCTGTTTGAGTCTAGTTTCCTTGCATTATCATCCAAGCACGTGTTAGGTGTGCTAATCCTCACGGTGGTATGGCAGAGAAACATTGAAAGACAACGTGGTTTTTAGAAATGCTAATCAAACCCCGTACGTTGCGTCCTGGCCAGATTCCACACCCATCAGCACCTCTTCACACGCTTCAGGGAGTTCGGTAACCAGAGAAGTTGCCAGAACAACAGCTGAACATGATAATTAGTACTGGTGAAACTAAATTGGGTTAAAAGTTATCACCTCTAAACTTAACTAGGCCACACTGAGCAGACATGAAGAACTGAACAACAATGGTCTCGGCAGACGGGCAAACTCACAGAGGGAAGCCCGAGGCTACGGAGAGGGGCCCGGTTTCTGGGAGCGTCCGCGGAGCACCCTCACCCAGGAGGAAGGCTGCAGGGCCGAGCTGAGCGAGAGCTGCCACCAGCCGGGCACAGAGTATGCCCCCTGCAGACGTGCCATGCGTATTCGTGGAAGGTTCTGAGCAGTCCTGCGAAGAAATGTGTTTAACTTTATTTATTTTCCATGTTTATTAGAGAGAAGGAAAAGCCCCAGCCGGCTCTCTCCGGAGTGAATCTGTTCTAACGCAGGCTAGCTGCCCGCCGGGTCATGTGAAAATCCACGTGGGTAGGTGAATTTGGTCGCAAAAATAGTGCAAAATAACAAATTGCTTTTGCCTCACTTTCTGATATTAACTACAGTCCCATTTAACTATGTTTCATTATGTGGGAAAGGGACTCAAATGAGGTAAAGTGTGATCATTGTCAACTGTTAACTTTAAGAAATATTTAAGCTTCTCTTGAAGTTGTGTCCCAAATAACACAGAATAGCAACGTATTGGTCAGTGAAGACCATCGTGGGACTTAGTTTAATATAGAAAATAAAACATTTACTATTGAAAAAGCCCAACAGGTTTTTATCTGAAGTCACTCACCTGCCACCAAGCATCATCTCTTTATCACCTCAGCAGGCAGATGCCAACTCCCCTGTGCTGAGCACTGCATTTTACCCAACACACAGAATTACCGCCACCTACCACCCAGCAAGAGGAAGGCTGAACGAGGTCCACGCCTAACTCCCCACGCGTGACGACGTGCTGAAGGCGAAAGGAAAGTTATTTACTTTAGCCTACAGTTAGATCCTTTGGTCATTCCATAACTTGTTAAATCTGGGACCGGAGGATGTTCCTGGTTTGATTATGAACAACCCCAAAGATGTCATCAACTGACAGTCGGTGCTACCTAGCTCAGAACTGTTTCTTATCAAAAAATGTTTATCTGTTCAAGCCCCATGAAAGCAAATTTGGGAGTTGAAAACTGTTAATGAGCATTTTTCACAGCGGCAAATCTTCGATTTCACTATCCTTGAAGAAAGCAGATGATAAGATGGATACCTCGCCTGCCATGAGCATTTGTTTTCATGACAAGAGTGTGCTGCAAACAGTTTGTGCTCACCAGTGTGTGCAGTACAGAGCCTGGACCGCCTACGTGTCACAGATGGGATCCAATAGAAGACATACTACTTGCTATTTCTTAAAAATGAAAACAATGATTCACTAAAGAGTAATTTTATCTGGAGGTTAGAAAGTAGCACATTTTTAAAAATTATTTAAAAAGTACTCCTTGTTAAATAAATTAAAACTTATCTTTAAGTGAAGCATTTATAATGAGTAGGTTCTAAAGAGATGCTGTACAAGGTCAGCCATGCTGCCCTGTGCACCTAAACATTTCTTTCTTATTATCTAAATCCTCACCTGAGGATATTTCTCCATTTATCTTCAGATAGAGCAGGAGGGAGGGAGAGAGGAAGAGAGGGAGAGACAGAAACATTGATGTGAGAGAGACACATTGCTTGGTTGCCTCCCACGTGACCTCAACCGGGGCAGGGACCAATAGCAACCGAAGTATGTGCCCTTGGCTGGAATTAAACCCAGGACTCTTTGGTCCACAGGCTGATGCTCTAACACTGAGCCAAACCGGCCAGGGCACTTAAACATTCCTTGGTGGCAGATCTCATGTTAAATGTTCTCACCACAATAAAATATACATGTATTATAATAATAATATTGAAGATTTACCTTCTGTAAAATGTAACTAAGTTTTTCAGGTAGAGATTTCTTGATATTTTAAAATGGACTAATTAAATATGTAGTTATCTTGTCTGCTGCCAACATACCACAACGGCAATGTCAGTTTATTTGCTAAATGTGTCACCACAAAACATCTTGTTTAATGCATTCATTTGAGCTTTATCTTTTCAAAGCAATGTTTGCAGAAACAATTTCTCAAAAAAAAGTTAATGCTATTTTTGGACAGTATATAAAGCATCTTGGAGCTGACAGACATACCAGAAGAGATGTATAAGTTATGATGATGCTTATTTAATTTATTCAATGAACAAGAAAAGTGAATATCATCCTATAGCTATTGTACAAATTCTTATCTGCTTCAGATTATCTCCCTGTCCTAGATAAACACACACACACACACATACACACAAGATAAACACCAAATGTAATTTCATCTAAACATGTTAAATCAAACAAAATTCTAGTATGGTTTTGCTAGATTGGTCCTGCCTGGCATAGAAAAAAAATGTTTGAATCCCCCAAATTATTTTGGTATCATCTCTAAGACTCTGGTGCTTAATTGGATTTCTGTAAATATACCAATAAATATTTATTGGTACTGACTACGTGCTTTTGTTGTGCTAAGACTAATGGAGAATAAGAAAATATTCTTAGGGGGCATGTTACATGTTGAAAAGGTTTCCTAATACTAATTCCTACAGCAGATCAGTGCTGTCCACAGTCATGTAAATAATGGTAAAACCAAGCAAACAAAACAAAACAAAAACAAATACCATACCATATTCCAGGTTTAAAAAAATGAAGGATGAATTTGATGTAACAAAATTCCACCGTGGTTCCTACAATCGGCTTCTTGACTATGGGTTTGTGTTATACACATACTGAACGAATCCTACACGATATTCTTTCTTTAATGACTCAGATAATCTGAACACATTTTAGTCAAGGAAAAACTACTATACTAACATGCTTTTTAAAATAAACTCTAGTCAGACTTTGTGATTTTTCCAGGCCCATTAGGAGCAAATTCAAATATGTTTCCTTCAATAAGGGACACACGAATGCTATGGTTTTTAGAAAGACGGCTTGTGCAGACTTGCATATTAAGATAAGCCTTCCAAGATTAAATGGTATTTTCAGGAAAATTTTTGCTCAATTTGAATAATGAGTTAAACTCAGAATTATAGCAAGTTCTTATAGTACTGCTAATTTTAATGAGTGCAAGTCAATATCTTTACAATGTATTTGAAATGGTCTAGGGAAATTTCATTATTGAACCACCAAACAGACAAGGAGGACCGGTTGGGTCTTGTACCGTTTCCTCCCCAACATAATTTTGAAATATAAACTTGACCATGTTTTTTTGTTGTGTGGGAAACCAGTGTTTCTATAAGATAAAAACACCGAACTAATTGTTCCCATTAGAGCCTTTAGGACTGGTGCTATTTTATATGCAAATTTACTAAAGCAATTTGTTTTACATGTGTATTAAGTCAAATGGATCAAATTATCTGAGTGTGTCGAACTAAGATGACAGACCTGTTCATTCTGTTTGAAAAGAATGTGCGACTCAGCATTTTATACAAATCTAATTGAAATGTATTCATGCCTCTGTAAAGCAGTGATAAACTTAATAAGTGAGGACAGTTATTATGCACCAGTAAAACATCAAAACCCAGCAAATTATAAAACAGTTATCAGTGTGACAGTTTAAAATAACATAACTAGCTCTAAGGCTGGGCATAAATAATTATTCCAGCCGTTGGAGGGGCAATCTGGTAGAACGAACCACATTGTTCTGTCTATAGGTTCAGTTTCTTTATAGGATGATGGCGGATTCCATCAAGCGCTGGGCGGTGTGCATCACAGACTACAGTTTAGAAGGGTCATTACCACCTGAGCCAGGGTTAGCACCAACTCCAGGGCCAGCGGTTTATGGCCTGCAACAAACAGGCCCCTGGTCCTTCATAAAGTGAGGCGTTTTGCTATTATCGCAGCGAAAGAGGTGAAATAGCCTTTTGTTGATGGGGAAGTCATGAGTCATTTAATACTGTGTGACTAGTTATTTTCAGCTGTTTTTCTTCTCCTTTTCCCCCCTTTTTCTGCTGAGTTCCAATGTGAACCTTTTCTTGCAGAATAGCCTGCAGGGTTAGAGTGGTTTCCAGTGGAGACTCAGAGGGACCACAGCCCTGGACAGTTTTGTTGCCAGAAGAATAAGAGGTGTAACAAAAAGAAGGTTCTCACACCCCGATGGCGTTCTGTGTCATTGTGTAACAGAGGGCTTTTTTTTTTTTTTTTTTTTAAGATCCTCTTACTGTTCTTTTGGTGTTTTCTTTTTTTACATTAAGTTCTCCTTTTAAGAAAATATCCGATCTAACTTCATAGCTGTACAAAAAGCTTGTGGCTCATTAACAGGATAACTAAATGATGGTACATACTGAAGAGCATGTCATCGAAGGCACAGGCTTGCAAATGTCTACCCTTCGGGGAACTGTGAAATATTTTTCAGTTTAACAGTCCTTAGTAATAGCTTTGCAATGTGATTGCAAATATAAAAGCCAAATTATAAGAAACTTCTGTGTGCTGTTTATTCATTCCTCTAAGTTCGGGATTCTAACAGCAGGTTGACGACCATCCTACCTGGAGCGCACTGCAGCCTCTGCCAACAGCGGAAGGCTGCGGTTCAAGTCCAGGTGCGACTGTTTATTTTCCATGAAAGATGGACTAAAATCCACATAACCATCAATTTTCCAATATGTCCACCTCCAAATGTTGGAAGAGTGTTTGAGAAGAAAGAAATTTCCATTGTCACTCTTTATTTCTAGTCCAATGTATTGGCGTGACATTTGTTAGTAAGACTATATAGGTTTCATATGTACATCTCTATGATACATGATCTGTATGTTACATTGCGTGCTCACCACCCAAAGTGAAATCTTCCATCACCATATATTTGATCCCATTTACCCTTTGCACCCCCAGCCCCTCCCCTCTGGTAACCACTGTACTATTGCCTGTGTCTATGAGTTTTTGTTTGTTTCACTCATTAACTCATTTGTTGCTTTCAGTTTTACATCTCACATATGTGTAAACTCATATGGTTCTTGACTTTTTCTGTCTGACATATTTCACTTAGCACGATATTCTCAAGACCCATCCATGTTGTTGCAAATGGCAGTATTTTATCTTTTCTTATGGCGGAATAGTATCCCACTGTATTTGTTTTTACATTATTTGGGGGCTTTGGTGCTCCTGGGGCATATTTAGAAATGAGTCTCAGAAACAAATGCTAAATGCAACAATGAAATGGGCCCGATGATTCACTCTCGTAGTGTTGCCTAGAGGCAACAACTAATTTGAAAGTTTTATTATTTTTTTAGTTTTCTTTTCAGAAATATCAATAACCTTTCAGCCAGGAAAAAGGCACTCGTAAAATATGTCCTTCTTAATTCTTATGTGCCATAGATGAAAGGGGTTTGGGGTTCCATACACACGTCTGCAAAAGACAAAGGTGACCTCCAAGGTGCCATTCTAGCTCTGTGTCGATGAGCCTGTGCGTTCGGATCCGTGAATGGGCAGGAATCCCCGTCAAGGAGAGGAACACACGGGCGACCTTAGTGGAAGCTGACGAGTAATACCGTCAGACCAACGCAAGGACAAGGATCTCAGGCCTCGCACCGACCACACTTCTCCACGATCCCAGGACTGGAAGGTGCTGCCTGCACTGAGGGACAAGCAAGGATAGCAACGCACAGATCTCAGAACTAGGCGATGTCCACTTATTTCAAAATACTCATGCTTAACTGATCCTGTGCAGGAATCACTCATTCTTAGATAATGCAAACTACTGAAAAATATACAACCGAGATTCATCTCTGTGTAATTTTTTTCATGGCCATGTGTCAGTGAACACACAGGTGTTAATGAAGGGCACAACGAAATGTGCCCTTGCTCATTTGCCCTCAGGGCCGTGTGTTTCCTCAGCCGCCTCCCTCCTGTGTCCTCCTCGATAGGAGCAGCATCTGGGACATTTTGATAAACTGTTTATGAACGAATACAAGCCAAGCAGCCAACTGAGGAAAGAGGTCATTGCTTTCAACACTTGGTGCACAACAGGACTTGCTGTTATAGCTATATCAATAAAAACAGAGTATTCTCATAGCCCAAGCATTCGAGGAGACCAAATCTCCAAGCAGGACAGCCAATATGAAGATGAAAAGGCAGGTGTTGGTTATAAGTTAGAGAAGAATTGTTGAAGAAACATTAACATTGATTTGAGAGAAGAGGAGAGTAAGTTGATGAAGCAGATGCTTTAGGAGAAATTCAGTCTGTATCCATGCTTGAAATAGAGAACAAGCACTTGGTGGAGAGAGTTTGGAGATGACAGGAAAAACTGATTATTGAGATAATACTTCTTGCTGAACAAGGCAAGAAGGCAAAGACCCAGAATCGGAACAGGCAGGATCCTCCTCTAGGCTGCCCGGTTCAGTCTTGCCCAGGCCACACCCAGCTGGTAGAGGAAGTCAGTGCAGTTAGTTAAGAAGGTCAGTCTCTAAACCAGGAGTTCCGGCGTTCTCAGCCGGTGGCCCACATTGGAAACCCTAAAGGTGCCAAAGACCCAGAGACAGATGTCAGATCTCTACGACTACACTGGAAGAAATGTTTTCTTATTTTATCCCTGTGAGAGAAAAATGAATAATCATGCTTGTAGCTTTAGCATCGATTTCGATTCTCAGAACTTTTGGTCGCATACGGAACTTGCTTTAGTTATGAAAATTAAATGCTTTTCAGTTGCCAGATTTTGTAAAATTCGGTGTGTACACTTTTTGTGGAATGTGCAAATTATGCTGTGCAGTCATGTGAAATATGAACTGCTTCTTTAGCTATTCATCTACTGGCTTGGCCATGACTTTTATTTCAAATGTTAATTTTCAGAACCCTTTTGGAGGGTGTTCTGTTGGGTATTTCATCACATAGTCCTGTGAGATTTGTCCAGTGTCCATAAAATTCTGAAGTGTATGTAGATTTTTAAGTATTACATATAATTAAGATTAAATATTCACATTCCTATGGGGCTGTTCTTACAGATATTAAGCAAAGCAAACTCCCAATGGATAATGCTTCAGGAAATATTTGCATCCTTAACTTTTGTAGCATTAAATCTGTCTTACTTTGTTAAAGTTAAATTGCTTTAGTAATCAAGTTTGAACGTGAAAGGGTAAATAAATAAAGCGAAAATGTGACCTAAAAAATAATTAACTGAGCTAGAGAAATAGGTACACAAAATAAATTAGTGATTTCATTTTCTATTTTAACTAGTTCTGCCATTAGTTAAGTAGACTGTATGTATATGCATATATAATATATAGTGTGTGTGTACAGATATTACATATACACATTTACCACTGTTTAAAAACATTATTCAAAGAATTTTTAAAAGAGAATTTAATATTTCATGGACTTAAATTTATTAAATCTGTAGCCCAGAAAAGCTGGAAAACACAACAAAGCACGTATTTTTTCTAATGCCACAGTTCTGTGTTATCTTGGTGACTCTTTAATCCTCATGTCTCCTCAACATTTTTAATTGCTGAAGACAACAATAAACATAATCTCAATCTGCAATGTACATCGTGTTGGAAAGAACCACTGGAACTAGATGATCTAACAATCGACTAGAAACGCTTGAAGAAGGTACAATGATCTAATAAATGACGGTTTAAATCTACAGAGTGTGTTCCTTACACAGAAAACAGATCAATTCAACAAATGCATTCTGAACCTTTTTTATGACAGAGCAAAGGACTGGGTTCTTTTGAAGATGAAGTTCCAATGGAACCCTTGACCGTAAGGAGCTCCATACACCCGCACATTGAAGAACTGTCTGCCCTGGCCAGTGTGGGCTCGGTTGGTTGGGCGTCATCTTGTGCACCAAAAGGTGGTTGGTGTGATTCCTGGTCAAGGCACGTGCCCAGGCTGTGGGCTTGACCACCAGTGTTTCGCTCTCACATTGATGTTTCTCTCTCTCTCCCTCTTCCTTCCTCTCTCTGTAAAAATCAATTTTAAAAAAGATGTTTATGTTTCTCTTAAAGTTGTTTTGGCCTCAGTCAATTTTATGTAAGAATGCTTAACACTAAGTACCCCTCACATGTGTAATGCCTTTTCCTTTAAAGAACAATGAAAACTAAAGACATGTATATATGTATAAGGAAGTAAAACTACCTTTGCATTGAAAGACAACTGACATGACATGAAAGTAATGTCAAATAAAATGCTATTAACATGAAATCACACTATTAGAGCCTCCAAATAAAGAGAGATGTCCATATTATTAAACTATAACTCAGGAGGAAAGTGGAATTTTTACTTTTAACAGGCACTTATTTTTCAGTTAAAATTTTTTAAACTTTTTTTATGTCTTTTAAACATAAAGTTAACAAAATATATCAATCTGAGTATTTCCTGGGATACTTAATTTTAAAAACTTATGCTGGTTTAATTTAGAAAATGCAATTAAACACACCTTACCCTCATTATATATCAAATTTCTTAAAGGAAGAACTATACTGTATTTATCTTTATGTGCTCAAACCCTAGCAAAGAGACTTGCACATAATAAGAAAATAACAAAAGTTACTAAACATTAAAACTAATTCTAACGTAGTCTATTTAGTTATCAGCAGATATATTTCACATACTCAATGTCTCTTCCACTATCCAATATTTATAAAAGCAATTCTCAGATATTGCATTAAATGCAAAGGAATGAAGAGGCAGCAGAATAAACATTTAGGAACATAGACAAAAAATGGCTGGGGCAAGTTTTACAAAAGGTCAGATGAGTGATGGCAAGCCTCTGGCAGCCATTGTGATGTCAGGTGAGTGAAAAGTATTTATCGCCACTTCTAACTACTAGCATGATGCTGCAACTCATGAACTGCCTAAATTCAAATCATCAAACCAAAGATAAACACTTCTTCCAGCCCAATCAGTACACAGGTATAATATATAATAACATTTTAATACATTTTAAAATAAGTAAGTAGATAGTAAAGGAGAGAGGGGATAAAAAATGAAATGATGCAAGGCATAAAATGAGGATGGAATAGAAGGGGAAAAAATCAGATAGTAGAGAACCAGAAGTGAGAGACAGGGCCATTAAAATTTCATGTGGATGCAACTGGATTTCAGCTGAACTCCTGGACAGGTGATTTTGTGTAGGGCACTACCTATAAAAGAGTAGGCAGTACCCTGTGCCTCTACAAATATGGTTCTGGAAAGGACTAGCCCCCCTCAACTTACATAACCTTAGGTGTTTATCTCAAGCATTTTCTTCTGGAAACTTGCTGTGATGAGCCCAGTCCCTGTCTTGTTTTAACTCTATCATAGCATTTATCACACTATATTATAATTATCCAGTTATCTGTTCTCCCAGTCATTCAAAATTCTTATTCCCTTTTGTGACCTTATCTATGTTTCAATGCCCTATTTGTTGATGTCTTCTATATCATTTCTACTGGGCACTGGGCACTGAAGAGTGAACAGGAACTTCCAGTTCAGCGGGGTAATACGCTGTAATGTGTCTTTGTCTCCTACATCATTTTCTTCATCTCATAAAAACATGCTTGACCATTATACGTGTTTTTGCAAGTGTTATATTAGTAACTATTTTACAGTGACATCTTTAAATTATAATCATGTGATGAAGATTAGGAGTATTTAGCAATTTCCTAGTAAGCATTACTTGCACATGAAACATTTGGAGACATTTTTTTTCTTTTGTTTCTAATGAAGGGAATAAATAATTGACTAGTTATCTCCATTAATGTTAAATATGAAGGACCTTAAATGCAAAGGCTAGATTGCAATCCCTCTCTGTATCTTTTAGCACAACATAGAAGTTCAAGTTGTTTGCTGAAAGAATTAAACAAATAAAATTAATAATCTAAATAAATGTAATCTAATATTTATAATATCTTTATACAACTACCTTATAAAGTCCAAAGTCTGCTTTTAATTACTGAGCTAGTGAAATTCTATTTACTGAGAAAATTAGAAAATATGAACTTATAATTTAAAAAACAGAAACAAAACACTTTTCTCTTTCTCAAGAAATAGACTTAATTTAATGTTCTGCCTCCATGGTACAAAAAGACAATGTCTTACACTTAAAGAACATCTGGGGAAATATTTGAACGATCCCATTAATAGCAAAAACACAGCCTGTTTGTGCGGATGGTGAAGTCCTCTCCATGTAAATGAAGTCCTGCCACCAGTCCAAGCAGGTCCTTATAACATGTGTTTCCAGTTCACCAATTGTATTTTCCACACACCCTTTCTCATATGGTAGGTCTGCTGCCTTCCGACTGAGAAGTATACCATCGTGGTTAAATCCACAGGCTTCGGAGTTCAGCAGCCCGAGTGCGCCCCACTTCACCGCCTCCCAGGTAGGCACTGGCAGTGTCGTGTGCCGAGTCCCCCAGCTGCCGGCGCCGAGCCGAAGCGAAAGCTCCGTGCACACCCGGGTACAGAGAGTTTCTGCTTGAAGGTTCATTTTTTTAATCTTGGGCTAACAAATGATTTATACACTACAGTACATTTTCCATAGTCTACTGAATTTCTGCATTTATCTCCTCCTTTTGCGTGCATAATGTATTTCCATCTACGAAAAGAAAGCGGTCTCAAATACCACTGATGGAACCAACTTTGGCTGTTGTACAAGTCCCACGGAAAAAGAATGCTGATGTGGACATCAGCCTGCAGGAACTACACCCATTTGCCACTTGCTAAGTTCTGTTTACACCGTGGAGGAGAAGGACTATAAGGTAACTTTGTCTTATAACTCACTTGGTGGGTTTATCATTCCAAGCCCAAGAAATTTCACCCAGATCCTTAATAAGATAAATATAAATTGAAATAATGCCCTTTTCCCAACCTGAACCCCACTGCATATCATTGTTTATACAAGTGCTGGCCCCATTTAGAGTTAGAAGGGAAAAGGCGGCCTTGCAGTGAGATTATTTCGGTTTCTGCAGTAAATTATATGCCCGTCAAACACCCAGGCTCTAAAGCTGCATTACCAGGCAGCACGAGAGTTCTCAACATTTGAAACTCTTTCCCCATTTAACTTATGAGATATATATGAAAAGTAATTATTTTCCGTGTGATAAATCTCTTTTATGATTTCTTGGTTAAAAATATAAACTTTAGGAACTCTTTATTGATTCAAGGCAAAAGTATATGCCCACTGAAAATATTATAGTGTATTTCATTGAAGTAGCTCTTAAAATGAAAACGTCACAACCCAAAATATTCATCGAAGACCCACTGAGTGTTAGGAACTGAATAAAGAAAGACATCAAGCCCTGGCATGTTTGGCTCAGCGGTTGGAGCATCAGCCTGCAGTCTGGAGAGACCCGGGTTCAGTTCCCGCTGGGGGCACGTACCTCGGTTGCAGTTTGTCCCTGGCCCTGGTTGGGTCGTGTGGGTGGCGACCACTCGATGTGTCCCTTTCACATTGATGTTTCTGTCTCTCTCTCTCACTCCCTCCCACTCTATCTGAACAAAATATCAACAAAATGTCCTCGGGTGAGGATTAAAAAAAAAGAAAGTGACAGGGTGTCCCGCCAATGTGGCTCAGTGGCTGAGCAATGACCCATGCATCAAGAGGTCCCTGGTTCAATTCCTGGTCAGGAAACTGCCCAGGTTGTGGGCCCGACCCCCAGTGAGGGGCATGCAGGGGGCGGCCAGTCGATGTTCTCCATCATTGGTGTTTCTGTCTCTCTTTCTCTCCCTTCCTCTCTCTCTATAATCAACGAAGAAAAAAAATTTTTTTTTAAATTAAAAAAGAAAGAAAGACATCAAGCCTGTGCCCAGGTCCCTGGAAGCTTATCATTCATTTAAGGTGAGAAGTTATATGATAATAATCAAAACAACAACAAAACAAATTATATATAATACAATCAAATATGTAAATGTATAACAATTATTATATGCCAGCTTTATGTCTAAGTACTTTATACATATTATCTCACTTAATACTTACAACAACCCTATAGGATAGGTACAATGATTATGATTATTCCCATTTTACAGATAAGAAAATTGAGGGCAAATAGGAAAGAAATGGAGATGGAACACGAGCCCATCCTGTCTGTCCACTGGGCCCATGCTCTTATTTACTACACTCTACCGCCTGCCCTCTTGTAACACATCCTACAATGGCAAACAGTAGGCACCAAACGCATCCCACACATGGTGAGTGCAACAGAAGCGCGGGGAAAGGGAGAAGTCACGTGGACAGCAGTAGCTGGGAAGGATTCTAGGCATAACAGAGGAATAGGGCTTGGTCTTATGAACAGAAGAAAGCTACTTTAAAAAGGAGAAATCTTTAAACATAAAAAAATGGAAAATGAAAATAAGTTTTTAAACTTTGGGCATGCCAGGTTAAGGGCCCAGTCCCCAGTTGTGGGGCATGCAGGAAGCGGCCAATCAATGTTCTCTCTCATCGATGTTTCTATCTCGCTCTCTCCCTCTTCCTTCCTCTCTCTCTAAGATCAATAAAAAGAAAAAATATTTAAACTTTGGGCATGATTGCATGTGCCCCCCCATGTGCACACACACGCACACATGTACACACACACACACACCCTTCCCCATCTAGATACAGAATGAAAGAGGAAAGAATCGCTGACCCTTGGCCTGCAAGGGAACTGGGCTAAGGATTCCCTCACTTCCCAAAGCCAAGTGAGAACTCCGAGAGGCTCAATAAGGGGCATCTCATGGAAGAGTAATGATGATCTTTTATGATGAGATTGTGATTATAATGCCTTGAATAAGCACTAGAAAAGAAGCATTGCTTTCTATATGATCTTCCTGTTTTCCACGAGGCCCTTTGTTGAGCACCTGTGATAGGTGAGGAGAGACAACCGCAGACAGAGGTGCAGGGACAGGACTGAACCGGTGCAGGCTGGAGCCACCTGAGGTGTGAAGGGTGAGGATAAGGAGAGAGATTCAGGAGGAAGAGATGACGGTGGCGATTTGAAGCTGTCTGGGGAAAGCACGAAGGAAAAGACCAATAGTGATGGTTCGAAGGCCAGATTTCGGTGGAAAGACATGACTGATGAGGATGACTCAGGGATTACTCTACAGTACCATTTATCTGTAAACTTTCCAGTTTCACTAATGCAGGGGGGGTTTAAAAACTGCTGAATTCTGTGTCAAAGACACATGTACGTACATAAGGATATGTGTATTCTCACTTTTTATCAGCTTGTACATTTCTGGAAGTCCAGGATAAAGTCATACAATTCTGTCCCCCAGTTGTGATCATTAACAAATATTTCTTTAATGAAGGGCACGCTGACAATGGCACTAGTTCTTCCTCCAGACCTTGTCTTAGCCGGGCCCTTATTATCTGGGTCTCAGTGTTAATGTCCCTCCTCAGCGACGCTGCAGAAAACGTGTACACGGTGTTCATCCGTACCAGGAATGTCTTGTCCATTGTCTCTCCCCTCACCGGCTTTGTGATAGTGGGGACCTGGGATGTCCTTCTCACTCTCCTGCTCCTATCCCCACAACAGTGCCTGGTGCACAATGGGTGAACATTGAATTTTTGTTAAATGAAGGTAAGTGAATACATTTAGTGGATATTTTGAAAACAGTATACTCTATTCAGAGAAGTTCTTAACATGAAAATTAGGACACGTGGAGGGGGAATTATACCTACGAGGGGGTACTCAAATCAACAAATTAATATTTCTTCTGGAATTTTAATCAAACATTTCAGTTTTAGATCTAATGAGCTAGTTTGCATACCAGTTATAAAAGATAGAGTTAATAATTTCAAAAGGTGTTTATATTCAAGTCCAGTTATCAAGAACTAACATATTTTAAAAATTTAAAAAGTGATATCTTGGTTTGAGAGACAGAATCTCGGCTAATGGTATATGTCTCCTTATTGGTAAGGAAGGAGTTACCACTCACTACTTTCATATCTTGCACAAAATAAGATAAGCAGGACGGACCCCCCTAGCTTATCTACAAGTCCTAAATCAAAGTCTTTTGTGTCCAGAAACTTCACCAAGATGCTACTTATTGCAGTTTGTAAATGATCTAGAGTGAATAAGTTCAACTCAAAGTCACAGAGAACAATGTTTGACCTCCAGCCATGGTCTCCACCTTCGTATTGACCAAAGCCCATGAAATAAACATGAGCTAAGATGCAGAACTACTTGTAAAGATTTCAGAAATCTCCTCTGCCCTGCTGTCTCATTCCATGCCTGTCTGCACCTTAGCCAGCACTGTATCAACTCTAACTGATCATCCTTAAAATGATGAAGTAGAATACCAGCTAATAAGAAGGTCCTTGACCACGAATACCTCTGTTTGCAGAGAACAGAAGACTAACTGAGCTGATCGATATTATAGTCTCAACTGCATTACATCTGGACAGTGTAAAGCTGCTAACTGGTCTATACAAGCGTCATTCTAAGAGCTAAGTAATAGAAAGAATATGTCTGTCATCAGTTATGAGCTGGAATTCACACTGCAGGGTGCTATTCGAAGCCCCGGTAACTTCATGCCTAACAAGTGTAAATCATGATTTTATTTTAGAAGAGGCACTCTGCTTCTTGACTAGCTTTGGAAAGAGCCTGACACAATGAGAAAATGGACATTTAATAAATACTCCTTTCTGCCTGCACACAGGGAACAGGTAATAAATGCTGTTGTCTGACTTGATAATGATGATGCCTGGCACAGTGGAGAGACAATTAATGAAGGATCTTTGATTGATGATAAGACAAGCAGCACAAACATGGATTTTTCTTCTCTGTCGGTATTCCCCAAATAGTTCAGAACAAAAGCAAGATGTGCTCCAGCCACAGAAAGGACTGAAGACACTAAAACATTAGAATCTTTCTGGTTGCCGTGAGTTTCCTCTTAGTAATATTTATATGTCCATTATTATATACCAGGCACTGTTCTAAGTAATATATACATGTTAGTGTGTTTAATACTCAAAGCTACCTTACTACTGATAAAAATAATGCACTGGTATGATTGTTGCTTCTACAGATGAAGAATAGACGACACAGAGAGGTAAGTATCTTGTCCAAGGTCATATCCTGGATGTGAAATTGCTGGGACATGGACTATACTTATGACCTTTTACAGTAGATATTGCTAGGTGGTTTTTCTAAGTAATATTTTCTGAGAATTCTAGTTGTTGCACATTCTTACCAACACTGACATATTGTTTGTGTTTGTCAGTTTAGACTTTCTGATGAACATATAACAAAATCTCGCTGTGGTTTTAATTTGAATTTCTCTGATGAGTAGTGGAGTGTTGAGACATTTATTGGTCATGTGAATATTATTCTCTTTTGTCAAGTACGTGTTAAATCTTTCACCGAGTTGATTCTTCCCAAACTGATCGCACAATCCCGATTTACATCTTGGCTGTGTGTGTGTGTGTGTGTGTGTGTGTGTGTGTGTGTGTTCACAAGCAAGTTCTAGAATTCATCTGGAAATGCAATGGGTCAAATACAAGCAAGGAATTCAAATAAAAATACATAGCTGGAGTATTTCCATTACTGGACGTAAGTGCCAACAATACAGCTCTAGTGATTAGTATTTTGTGGTATAGGCTCATGGTTAAAGAGACCAGCAGAGCAGAAGAGAATTTTCGGATTTATAACAAAAAGAAAAGTGAGGACAGAAGAACCCTTTCAACAAATGGTGATAAGTCTGTGGTCCCGGTGGAAGAGATGAGGGAGGGGGAGACAAGGGAATTTTTTGATAGAGTAATCTTTGTCAATAGTGGAAGATAGCTACCATGAGATTATAAATTGAATACCTAACTTAGAGCGATGTCTCCATAGAACTCATTAAGATATCTCTGGGTTGATAATGTGGTGCCAGTTACAGGTTGAACATAGTGTCATGAGGTGCTTGACTTCTTAGGTTCAAATCCTTGCTCTAATACTTACCTTACTGCAGATTTTAACCACCTGAACAAAGTTGGAAGTTGGCAGAAAAAACCTGTAGCTTTGTGGTGTTATTGTCAATGATCTAAGTGTCTGGCACAACAGAAGGCATAGGAAGCAGGTTCATGATGGTGACGGCTGTGAAGACGAGGCTATACCAGGCCAAGCCAATCTGCCTTGCCGAGCACCCATGTGGACCACATGCTTTGCTGGGTGCTCACAATATCAGAGCATCTACAATAAAGCCTTCCAGCCCTGACAGAAGTACTGTTAACTCGAGCAGAGTTTCATAAGATTAGGTAATGAAAGTTAGTAAGTTTGAGTTTAACTTTAACAGAAAAAGAACGTTTAAAGGAAGATTTTAAAGATGAAAACAGGAATGACTTTTAATAACGTTTTGGTTTTGTTTCATCACATTCTCTGTGTGGCTCATGCAAATACTTGTGGGTCTTGGAGTAAATTTAAACTAATATTAAGGAGTATTTGTCACCTTTGAAATTTTTTTTTTTTTTTAATTCTCACCTAAGGATATTTCCCATCTATCTTCAGATAGAGCGAGAAGGAGGGAGAGAGACAGAAACATCAACATGAGAGGGACACACCGACTGGTTGCCTCCTGCAGGACCCGGAACAGGCCTGGGGATGAACCGCAACGAAGGGACGTGCCCTTGACCTTCTGGGCACAAACCCGTGACTCACGGGTCCACAGGCTGACACTCCAACCACTGAGCCAAACCGACCAGGGCTCCTTTGAGTTGTATTTATTTATTTATTTATTTATTTATTTATTTATTTATTTTTATTAATTTATTTTTGTTACAGATGTTTCTCCTTTTTTCCCCACTGACACCCTCCTCCCCACCCCCCTCACACTGTCCCCAGCTTTGCTGTCCGTGTCCATTAGTTAAGTGTACATGCATATAAGTTCTGTGGTTTATCTCTTCCCTTCCTTCCCCACCCCCTCTTCTGAGGGTTGTCAGTCGGTATCCTACTTCCATGCCTCTGGGACTACCCTGTTCCTCAGACTGTTCTGCTCATTATATTCCACAAATAAGTGAAATCATTTGATATTTGTCTTTCTCTGCTTGGCTTGGTTTGCTTAGGATAATACTTTCCAGGTCCCTCCATGTTGTCTCAAAGGATAGGAGATGTTTCTTTCTTACAGCTGCATAGTACTCCATTGTGTATATGTACCACTAAATTTTTATTCATTTGTCTACTGATGGACACTTGGGCTGTTTCCAGAACTTAGCTATTGTAAATAGTGCTGCTATGAACATGGGGGTACATATATTCTTTCTGATTGGTGTTTCAGGCTTCTTAGGGTATATTCCTAGAAGTGGGATCACTGGGTCAAATGGCAATTCAAACACCATAGTGTTTTCATAGTGGCTACACCAGTCTGCATTCCCACCAGCAGTGTACTAGAGTCTACTTTTCCCCACACCCTCGGCAACACTTGTTCTTTGATGATTTGTTGATGGCAGCCATTCTGACATGTGTGAGGTAATACCTCATTGTTGTTTTAATTTGCATCTCTCTGATGATTAGTGATGTTGAGCATTTCTTCATATGTCTCTTGGCCATTTGAATGTCCTGTTTGGAGAAGTGTTTTTTTAGCCCTCTGCCCATTTTTTTTTTTTTTTTTTAATCCTCATCCGAGGACATTTTTCCATTTTTTTTTGTACAGACAGAGTGGGAGGGAGAGAGAGGAAGAGAGAGAGAGGGAAACATTGATGTGAAAGGGACACATCGAGTGGCTGCCACCCGCACGACCAACCAGGGCCGGGGACAAACTGCAACCGAGGTACATGCCCTTAGCGGGAACCGAACCCGGGCCTCTCCGGACCGCAGGCCGACGCTCTAACCGCTGAGCCAAACCAGCCAGGGCCCTCTGCCCATTTTTTAATTAGGTTCTTTGTCCTCCTTTTTTTGAGTTATGTGAGTACTCCATATATATTGGAAATTAACCCCTTATCTTATGTATCATTGGCAATTATGCTCTCCCATACAGTGGGTTGACTTTCCATTTTGAAAGTTATTTCTCTTGCTGTGCAGAAGCTTTTTAGTTAGATATAGTCCCATGTGTTCATTTTTTCCTTTGTTTCTGTTCCCTTAGGTGATGTATCAGTGAAAATTCTGCTGCGTATAATGTACAAAATTTTGTTGCCTACACTTTCTTCTAGGATTTTTATGGATTCACAGGTCACATTTAAGTCTTTTATCCATTTTGAGTTTATTATTGTGTATGGTGTAAGTTGATGGTCTAGTTTCATTTTTTTTTGCATGTAGCTGTCCAATTTTCCCAACACCATTTATTAAAGAGGCTGTCTTTACTCCATTGTATGCTATTGCCACCTTTGTCAAATACTAATTGAGCAAAATGTCTTGGGTCCATTTCTGGGTTCTCTGCTCTGTTCCATTGGTCTATATGCCTGTTCTTGTGCCAGAACCAGGCTGTTTTGATTACAGTAGCTTTGCAGTATAACCTGATACCTGGTATTGTGATCCCACATACTTTGTCCTTCTTTTTCAAGCTTGCTGTGGTGATTCAGGGTCTTTTGGGGTTCCATATGAACTTTTGAAGTATTTGTTCTAGTTCTATGAAATATGTTGTTTGTATTCTGATGGGCATTTCATTGAATCTATAGGTTGCTTTGGGTAATATGGACATTTTAACAATGTTAATTCTTCCAATTCATGAACAAGGTACGTGCTTCTACTTTTTTATATCTTCCTCTATTTCTTTTTTCAATGTCCTATAGTTTTCTGCAAATAGGTCCTTTACTTCTTTGGTTAAGTTTATTCCCAGGTATCTTATTTTTTTTGCCACAATGGTAAATGGGATTGTTTTTTTAGTTTCTCTTTTTGTGACTTCATCATTGGTGTATAAGTATGTCATCAATTTCTTGATGTTAATTTTGTATCCTGCTACTTTGCCAAATTCATTTATTAAGTCTAGTAGATTTTTGATGGAGTCTTTAGGATTTTCTGTGTATACTATCATGTCATCTGCAAATAATGACAGTTTTACTTCTTCCTTTCCAACATGGATCCCTTTTATTTTTTCTTCCTGTCTGATTGCTGTGGCTAAGACTTCCAGTACTATGTTAAATAAGAGTGGGGAAAGTGGGTATCTCTGTCCTGTTTCTGTTCTTAAGGAAATTGCTTTTAGTTTTTGCCCATTTAGTATGATGTTGGCTGTAGGTCTTTCATATATGGCCTTTATTATGTCAAGATATGATCCCTCTATTTCCACATTGTTGAGCATTTTTATCAGAAATGGGTGCTGGAGCCCTGGCCAGTTTGGCTCAACGGTTAGAGCATCGGCCTGAGGTCCAGAGAGACCCGGGTTTGGTAACCACTAGTGGCGAGTACCTCGGTTGCAGTTTGTCCCCAGCCCTGGTTGGTCATGCGGGTGGCAGCCACTCTGTGTCCCTTTCACGTCGATGTTTCTCTCTCTCTCTCAATTACTCTCTCTCCCTCTCACTCTACCTCAACAACAACAACAACAACAAATGGAAAAACGTCGAGTGAGGATTTAAAAAAAAAAAAATGATTGCTGAATTTTGTCAAATGCTTTTTTAGCATCTATTGATATGATCATGTGGTTTTTATCTTTCATTTAATTTATGTGGTGTATCGCATTTATTGATTTGTGAATATTGTACCAGCCTTGCATCCCTGGAATAAATCCCACTTGGTCATGATGAATAGTTTTTTTGATGTATTGCTGGATCCGATTTGCTAGTATTTTGTCAGAATTTTGGCATCTATGTTCATCAGGGATATTAGTCTGTAGTTTTCTTTCTTTATAGTGTCTTTTCTAGTTTTGAAATTAGAATTATACTGGCCTCATAAAAAGAGTTTGGAAGTCTTCCTTCTTCTTGAAGTTTTTGGAATAATTTGAGGAGAATGGGTGTTAGTTCTTCTTGGAATGTTCAGTAAAACTCCCCCATGAAGTTGTCCAGGCCTGGGCTTTTGTTTGCTGAGAGAGTCTTGATTACTTCTTCAATTTCCTTGGTTGTTATTGGTCTGTTCAAGTTTTCTACCTCCTCTCGGTTGAGTTTTGGGCAACTACATATTTCTAGAAATTTGTCCATTTGGCTTAGATTGTCGAATTTGGTGCCATATAATTGTTTATAGTATTTGTTAGCGATCCTTTGTATTTCTATGGTGTCAGTTGTTACTTCTCCTCTTTCATTGCTGATTTTGTATATTTGGGTTCTCTCTTTGTTTCTTGGTGAGTCTAGCTAAGGGTCCATCAATCTTGTTTATCTTTTCAAAAAACCAGCTCTTTGTTTCATTGATCATTTGAATTATTTTTTTGGATTCCATGTCATTTATTTCTGCTCTGATCTTTACTATTTCCTTCCTTCTACTTGCTCTGGGGTTTTCTTTTTGTTTGCTTTCTAGTTCTTTAAGTTGTGAGGTTAGATAGTCTATTAGAAATTTTTCTTGGTTCTTGAGGTAGGCCTGTAGTGCTATGAACTTCCCTCTCAGAACTGCTTTCACTGCATCCCATAGATTTTGTGTTGTTGTGTGTTCATTTGCATTGATTTCCAGGAATTTTTTAATTTCTTCCTTGATCTCTTTGGTAACCCATTCATTGTTTAATAACATGCTATTTAGCCTCCATGTGTTGAAATGTCTTTGCATGTTCTTGTTGCAGTTGATTTCTAGTTTCATACCATTGTGATCTGAGAAGATGCTTGATATGATTTCAATCTTCTTGAATTTGTAGACTTCGTTTGTGTCCTTACAGGTGGTCTATCTTTGAGAATGTCCCATGTGCACTTGAGAAGAATGTGAATTCTGTAGTTTTGGGATGTAATTCTCAGTAGATATCTATTAAACCTATTTGGTCTAGTGCTTTATTTAGAGTCTCTGTTTCCTTGCTAATTTTTTGTCTAGAGGATCTATCCAGTGATGTCAGTGGGGTGTTGAAGTCCCCTGCTATGATTGTACTGCTATCGATTTCTCCTTTGAAGTCTTCCAGAAGATTTTTAATATATTTTGGTGCTCCTATATTGGGTGCATATATGTTTATCAAGGTTATATCTTCCTGTTGGATAGATCCTTTCAATATTATGTAGTGGCCTTCTTTGTCTCTAGTTATGGTCTTCATTTTGAAATCTGTTTTATCAGAGATGAGTATTGCTACCCCACCTTTTTTTTTCCTTTCCATTTGTTTGGAAGATTGTTTTCTATCCCTTCACTTTCAAACTATGTGAGTCTTTTGTTGTGAGTTGGGTCTCTTATAAACAACATATATATGACTCATGCTTTCTTATCCAATCAGCTACTCTGTGTCTTTATTGGAATGTTCAATCCATTACATTTAAGGTGATTATTGATATGTACTTATTTATAGCCATTTTTGTTTAATGTGGTTATATTTTTCTTCCTATTTCTTCTACTAATTACAGCAGTCCTTTTTCACATTTCTTGCAGTGCTGGTTTGGTGCTAATGTATTCCCTTAGCCTTTCTCTTGTCTGGGAAGTTCTTTATTTCACCTTCTATTTTGAATGATAGCCTTGCTGGGTAGAGTAGTCTTGGATTCAGATCCTTGTTTTTCATGACCTTGATTACTTCATGCCATTCCCTTCTGACCTGTAGCATTACTGTTGAAAAGTAAGCTGATAGCCTAATGGGGGTTCCTTTGAATGTAACCTGTTGCTTATCTCTTGCTGCCTTTAGGATTCTCTCTTTGTCTTAAATTTTTGGCTTTTAATTACTATGTGTCTTGGTGTGGGCCTGTTTGGGTTCTTCTTACTTGGGGCTCTCTGTGCTTCTTGAATATGAATGCCTTCTTTCTTCACCAAATTAGGGACATTTTCTGTCACTATTTCTTCAAATATATTTTCTAACCCTTGCTCATTTTTTTCTCCTTTGGGGACTTCTATGATGTGAATATTACTACGTTTCCAATTGTCCCACAGTTCTCTTCAGTTGTCTTTCTGTTTTTTTTTTTTATCCTCACCCGAGGACATTTTTCCATTTTTTGTTCAGGTAGAGTGGGAGGGAGAGAGAGGAACAGAGAGAGAGAGAAACATCGATGTGAAAGGAACACATCGAGTGGCTGCCACCCGCACGACCGACCAGGGCCGGGGACAAACTGCAACCGAGGCACGTGTCCTTAGCGGGAATCAAACCCAGGTCTCTCTGGACCGCAGGCCGACGCTCTAATCGCTGAGCCAAACTGGCCAGGGCTGTCTTCATGTTTTTTAATTTTTTTTTTTTCTTTTTGGTTTTCTGATTGGTTGATTTTTTTTCTACCCTGTCTTCTAATTCACTGATCTGGTCCTCAGCTTCCTCTGCTCTGCTGTTTAGTCTTTCCAATGTGTTCTTTATTTCTACTATGTCATTCTTCATTTCTTTTTAGTTGTTTTTCATTTCCTATTGGTTGATTTTCAATGTTTCTATGTCTTTACTAATGGTATTGATATCCTTACTCATGCTGTTGAGCTTCCTTAAGATCATGGCTCTGAATTCTAGCTCTGTTAACTTGCTTAACTGCATTTCATTTATCTCATTTTCGGTAGAGGTCTCTTTTTCTTTCATTTGGCTTTTGTTTCTTTGTTTCACCATTTTAGCTATCTCAGTGGGTTTTGGAGCCTGCCAAATTTTTTCTGTGGTTATTGGTGTTCTGCTGTTTGTGGCTCCCTCTCCTGGGTTTAGATGAGCAAGGGAGGACCCAAATTAAACACCACTGTCAAGTCTTACTTTCCTGGGTAGAGTTACAAACCCAGGAATGGTTCAGTTATCCTCTAGCTTTTTGCCTGGAAGCTATTAGTTGCCAGTCACTTGAAGAGCCTTGGTTTCTCAATTAAATGAAAAACACCCTCCAGGGTTCAGCATAAGGGGATTTCCTAAGGGTGGGGCAGATGCTGGTTGTTAATGAGCCTCAATTTGCATTTTAACGGCCCACCTGGGTGGGGTTGAAGCATCGAGGGAAGGGCCACTACCTTTCCCCAGAGCCCTGAGAAGGAGTAAGATGGCCACTCTCATGCGTGACCACAACTCAGCAAAAGCTCTGAGCACCCTCCATATTTCTAGTATCCCCACCCAGTTCCAGTCCAGTTTGCCCTCCCTCTGCCAGAGCCCAAGGTGAGTGGCTGTGGCTAATTTAGCACTCTGTCCCATCCCTCTGCACTGTGGAGGAGGCTTGGGAATTTAACCCTGAGGGCATGCTCACAGCTAAGGCTACTGCTGTTCTTGGGCTCCTAGCCCCCCTCTCGCATCTCCGCAATTCTACCAGGATCGATTCAGTATCCCTGGTTATATGGTCCTCACAAGCTGCTTTTCTGTTGCTTTTTCCCAATGATTTGTCTTTATTTTAGTTGTAATTCAAGTTTGGTCCTGGGAAATGGTCTGTGTAGCTTCCATTCACTCTGCTGCCATTTTGGAATCTCTCTCCTTTGAGTTTTAATGTGTTTCTAGGTATGCATGTATTCAATTAATATGAGAATGAAATAGATGATAAATACTAAATGTAAATTATGGAACTCAATGCGTTTCCAAAAGATAGCCAACTAGTTATTTGCATATTGAGGCAAGATATGGAAAAGTAAAATGTAATGCTATCTTTAGTTGGTGTAATACTCATATAATTGAATTGTATTTTTTCTATCTATTTTGAATTAAGATTACTTATATCAATAAAGTTTTTACACTATAAAGCAACACTGATCATAAATGTTATTTTAAGATTAGATTATGCCAGCTGGAAAATAGTTTGACTTTGGGTGGTGGGCATGCAATGCAATATACAGTTCATGTATCATACAAATGTACACTTGAAACCTATATGATCTTATTAACCAATGTCACCCCAATAAATTTAATTTTAAAAATCATGAAACAACAGCCCTGGCCAGTTTGGCTCAGCGGTTAGAGCGTCAGCCTGCGGTCCGGAGAGACCCGGGTTCGGTTCCCGCTAAGGGCATGTACCTCGGTTGCAGTTTGTCCCCGGCCCTGGTCGGTTGTGCGGGTGGCAGCCACTTGATGTGTTCCTTTCACATTGATGTTTCTCTCTCTCTCTCTGTTCCTCTCTCTCCCTCCCACTCTACCTGAACAAAAAATGGAATAATGTCCTCGGGTGAGGATAAAAAAAAAAAAAAAATCATGAAACAACAACAACAAAAATTATGACATTAGTTCTTTCTACATGAAATCTGATTACATTGTTTTGGGCACTTTTTATGTTTTGTTTTTTAAAGCTTATAAAATAACTAAATAAAAAGATAAACAGTAAAAAGCTTGAGGGGCTAACAGAGGAACTATAATTCTTCATCTATTAAGTTTATAGTCTGTATCTAAAAATAAAATTTATGACAATTTCTTTGTATGGAAGAAAAATTTTATAATGTTTAGATCTATTAAGAGAAAGAATGATTTTCTAGGGTTTGAAGCTATAAGAATAATGAAAAAAGGGATATATCATTTTCTATATTGATTTTCTAAGTTGATTTAAAAAAAAATGACATGATATTCCTCGAAAGCCATCAAAAATATTCCCAAAATTTTACATTAGCCTCACATATACTACCTATTATATAGTGACTTTACCAAAAAAATTGCAAAGGGAGATTTACCCTTTTACTAGATCAAGTCATTGGATAGCTGTCCTCACTGATGATTTAAATATAATCTTGCCTGGAGTAAATAGAGGAACTAAATCACCTCTGGGGGTGTTTTTCAGTAATATAATTTTATGACAACTTCCAATACTTGAAGAGTAAGCACATTCTTAATGCATTAATCGGCATTTATAACTGAAAGGAATTTTAGAAGTCATCTATCTAGTTCGGGGGTCAGCAAACTACTGCCCACTTTCTGGTCTTAAAAATCAAATTTCATTATAAAACAGCCACTCTCCTGCTCATTCACTCATTCATTGAAATATTGTCTATGGCAGCAATGCAGAGTTGAATAAGTATAACTGAGACCATAGGGCCCACACAACAAAAAATATACTATCTAACCCTTACAGAAAAAAATGTTGACCTTGATCTAGTTCATACACCTCATTTTATGATGAAGTAGCTGAAGCCCTAGGCAGGGGGTCAGGGAAAGTAACTTGCTCATGGTCACATAGACAGTAAAAAATTACCTAAATGCAGGTCTTTTGGTCCTAGACTCAGTGAAGGTCTCATTGCATTATCCTGTCACTTGGGATATAAAATAATGTATCTGAAATTCTTTAGTATTATTGATATGATAAAATATCACTTAGAAGTAGAATTTTCTGTAAAGCTGATTGTACTCCTTTGAACACCTAGCTCTTTCCCTTGAAATTAGGGACATTTTAAAAGACAGGTAACCAAAACAACATCCATACCTTCTGATTCTTAAGTTATGTTTCTGCATAAGGAAAACAATGTGATAGGAACAGATGACTCATATTATTGCGTTCCCATGGTCAATCAAGTTTTTATTTTCTCTAAGTGACTGAAAATTTTAGCTCACTACTAACATCAAAGTGGCATGCCAAGTGAGGACACCATGAAGTAAAATAGCACCTGTGTCTTCAGAACATAGACAGACCTGAGGATGGGGTGAGTGTGGGCTTGGGGTGAGGGAAGAGAGGGCGGCAGGCAAGTTACCTTGGATTCAGTCACAGTGACGTTGCACTCCACACCAGCTGCTGTTCACAGCGAGCTGTAGGAGACAGTGAAAGTGCTGTGTGCTCAGCTCGTAGCATTCAAATGGCCATGAGCAAAAGATGAGCGGTAAAAATGTTGGTGAAGATGCGCAGAAAAGGGAACCGGGGCACATTGTTGGTAGAATTGTAAACTGGTGCAGCCACCATAAAAACAGCATGGAGAATCCTCCAAAAATTAAAATTAGAATTCTTATAAGATCTAGTAATTTCATTTCTGGGAATATGTCAAAAGAAACTGACAGCACTAATTCAAAAAGATATCTGTCCCTATATCACCAAGACATACACACACAGATATAGAGTAGATATAAATATAGAGTTATATAGATAAAGAATATTATATATGGATAAATGGAGAAAGAATATATATATATATAAATGGATAAAGAAGATATGTATATATAGATATAGATATGGATAAATAATATGTATATGAATGAATGGACAAAGATACACACACACACACATATATCATTCATCATATATGAACATTTAGGTTGTTCCCATGTGTTGTCTATATAGGGTAAGATATCTTTTTGAGTTAGTGTTTTCATTTCCTTTGGACGTATTCCCAGAAATGAAATTCCTGGATCATATATAGGAATAGTATTCAGCGATAAAAAAAAATGAGGAACTCCTACTATTTACAACAGCATGGATAAACCTTGAAGGCATTATTCTAAGTAAAATAAGTCAGACAGAAAAAGACAAATACTGTGTGATTTCACTTATATGGAGTCTTAAAAAAAGAAAACTCAGAGAAAAGAGGCCAGTCTTGGTTACCAGAGGCAGAGGGTGGGGAAGGGGGAATTGGAGAGAGGGGCCGAAGGTACGGCCTTCCAGTTATAAGATAAATAAGGACTGTGATGTACAACGTGGTCAGTACTGCTCTATGATACACAGTGAAGTTGTCAAGAGAGTAAGTCTTAAGAGTTCTTAGCACAAGAATTTCTTATCATTATATCGTATCTATATGAAATGATGGATGTTAGCTAAACCTACCGGGATAGTCATTTCACAATATATGTATAAAGCAAAACATGTATTTCTTAAACTCGTATGACATATGTCAGTTATTTCTCAATGAAACTGAAAAAGCACTATATGAAATGTTACGTATCTTTTCACTTTAAAAACATGAGATGAATATGTTCATTATCTTAATTTTGGTGATTGTATATAAACCATACCTTGATTTTTTTTAAAAGAAACAAAAACAAAAATTATGGGATTAATACTTTTCAGCAAGAGACAAAAAGCAAGTATGAACTAGCCATTGAAGTCACGTGTCTATGCTGAGATCAAGCTTGCACATTATAAATCAAAATAAGGAACAATCACCGAAGAAAAACACACATTCTCCTTAGATCAAATCTTTAGTTACTATTATTAGCTTCATTCCAAATAAGCAAAGTTACCTTTACTTCATATTGTGCAATGATAAATATTTTGATACGTGTGGTTTAAGGCAGATGCAAAAAAACAAGTTACAAAAACAAATGCTGTTGACATTCAGTAAATGTAAAATCTATACTAATGATTCTAGTTCAGCAGAGAAAACTTCAGTTCAAAGGTACTTATTAAAACAGATTCTGTGCACAAATGCAAAAATGTAAAATCATGAAAAGTACAGTGCAATAAATAAAGAATAACAAGACAGAATGGGCCTAGAGTATATTTTTCCTGGGTTAAGGTTAAATGAAGCAATTTTCTTTCAAGAATGTTAACTTTGGTTAATTAGGATATCAAAGAAATCAGACTTACCAAAAATATTTGGCTTCATCAAAATCCTAGAATTGATGACCTTTCCATTTCTATAATCACAATCTCCTGGAGAAGGAAATAACATTTGCTTTGTTAGGCTTCACGTTGTATATCTAGTGAAAAGACTAACGCTTTATTGGCAATTTCTTAATTTGCCAGCTTCTTTCTTTCTATTTGCTCTCCAGAGATTAGTGTTGACTCAGGAGAAAGAGCTCAAGCTGTTCTTAGAATCATGTTTTTTATCTCACAATCACTGTTGGTAAAATAGTAAGACACCGAGAGATTTAAGGACATGTAATTCTTCAATAGGCGCAATAAATGAAAAGAACAATTTATATTTCATGCATCTCTAATTATAGTATGGTAACAGGAAGAAGGTAGATCATATCACTGAGGCTACAAATAATTTCTAACATCCCTCCAAAGCCAGCACGTTCATTCAGGGTAAGCTTCCGGCTCATTAGCTCTGTTGCATGTGACACCCCTCTCATAGTCTTACTGTTCATACATTTTAAATTATGGATAAATCAATTATATTTCTCAATAACTATTTTTTTAAATTATGACACACTGTATCTTGGAATAAATAAACTGACTACAATTAGTTTCTTCTCAGCCTTAGAGAGAGCTATACAGAAAAAAATTAAACAAAGTTTTTCAAATTATAATGTAATTATTTTTTTAAATTATCATTTCAAATATTTTTAAATTATGGCAATTAAGCTACATGCATTCAGTTTTATATTTTTTTCTGTTTTAAAGTCTACAATAATATTTTTACGTAAACATTAAAGAACAAGCTTATAACTCTTCTCATGTCAGCTATTTCTCTAGAACAGGACATAATAAAAATTTTAGATTAAAAAAATATATACTGCATAATTCTCTACTCTTGAAATGTACTCTTGAATCAACATTAGGTTGTTTTGAAGTATATTCAACTCTTTTATTTTTTTCTTTATTGATTTTAGAGGGAGAGAAAAGGAGAGGGAGAGATAGAAACATCGAGAGAGAGAATATTGATTGGCCGCCTCCTGCACGCTCCCCACTGGGGATTTGGGCCACAACCTGGGCATGTGCCCTGACCGCGAATCGAACCAGCAACCTCTTGGTACATGGGTCGACGCTCAGCCACTGAGCCACACTGGCCAGGCTAGTCAACTCTTCAAATTAGCATTGCTGGGTTTGTGTTGGGGCTGAGGGATTTCATTTGCTCAAACTGTCCAGAAGTTCATAGAATGAAAAGTCTGTTTCTCTCTGCACCTCTCCACCCACTCTTCCTCCTCCAATTTAACCACAGTTAACAATAGTTTTGTATATCATTCGAGTTATTTTTCATGCCTATCCACATGGGTTTTGAAGTGTTCTTCCCCATAGACGAGGCCGAGAGCTAGGGCTCAAAGGGGAATACTAGATAAACACAACGCAACACTCAATTCAATCAAACACTTTTCACTGTACACACCTCGCGTGCAAACCGCTGTTGTAAAGTTTACAGAAGGCACCTGAGGCTGTAAGGACGGAGAGATCACATCGGCTCCGCCTTCAATTAGTGTGTGTTTCTGGAGCTACAAAAACAACACTATTGAGAAAAAAAAAAAAAAACCTCTGAGTGTTATGAAATATAAGAGAATGTGTGGGAGACCAAAGAAGTAGGGTTAAGCCCACCGTGATGAGTGTATGTGAACTCCTCATACAGTTACGGAGACTGACACCGCATAACATAGTCAGAGAAGGAAAACAGCCTGGCACAGCTCAAGTTCAGAGAGCAGGAAAGGTTGGAAAGAGGTAGAGGCCACGTCTTGGATTTTATGGAGTAGAAAAGTGGTGACATTAATCGATATTCGATGTGCATTGTAGAAAAAAACATATCCAGTAGAAAGGAGAATGGATCGAAGATGGGAACTCTAGAGATGAGTAAAATAAGCGTGTATTGTAATCCTCCAGGCCAGACATTAGAAGGGCTCATCGATAGGGAGTTTCTATAAGACTGAACCGAGACTCGTTTCAAAGAGCAACGCGGCCTCAAATGTGGGTTTCAACATCTGCACTGAAGAAAATTGGAGAAGCTGCAATATTTCTTGCTTGAGTGATTGTGTGGCTGTTGAAGTTATTAATTAAGAAAGGGACTATGGAAGAAGCCACTGGTGAAGAATAACGAACTTGGCTTGGAAAATACTAAATTTGAATTGTCTGTGGGGCCCTTATCAAGATTTTCCCAGAGCAACGTGTCGGACATTTGAGTTAATTGAATGGTAGAACTCAAATACATAAATTTAGAGATCATTTACGTATCGCAAGATGTTGTAAATGAAACACAGGCACCTGGCAGGAAACGCTGAGGAGGAAGGAAGTGGAAGGACATCGAAGGAAGGTCTGCGCATAAACAGGGACCAGCACACACGCTAAGCACACACCTAGGCCTCCTCCGCTCACATCTCGGCAGCATCCGGAACGGCTCCTGAGCTCTGTCCTGTCGGTTTCTCCTGGCCTATTTCACTCACATTCTGTCAGGTTCATCTTTCAGGCACACTGAGGCTGCAGTTCAGTTCCTCTCTTCCCTCAGGGTTGGAGTTTACTATCCATGCAGTGTCGCGAAGCGCACTAACCTCCTGTCCCCCTGTCCACTCCTGCCCCACTCCATCCCAGTCTATTCCCCACGGGCGACGGCTTGGCACCTCCATTGCATGTAAAATAAGATCGAAATCCGAACTCCTCAATGTGGCTTTCCTGAGACACATGATGTGTCCTCTGCTTTTCTCCTCCATGTCATCTCAGCCCCCCTTCCTGTTTCTGTATGCGATCTTGCCACACTGGATTTCTCTTATTTCCTCCCGTGTGTCCTGTCCTTCCCTTTAGAGGACTTCTTCCACGCTCTGTGCACTATGGCCAGGATGTTCCCTCCCTGTCCACCTCTCCCCTTCCCTTCCCCTGCCTCGTCCAGCTGATGCACAGTCAGCATTCCAAGTGCTGCTCACATAGGACTTCCTTGGAGGAGACGCCTCAGACCCTCAGACCAGTCAGACACCTGTTACCTGCGCTCTTCAGTCTACAGATCAGTCCACAACCCTTCTCCAAGGTTTGCATTCTACGTGCTCATTTCTTCTTTGGCTGCGTGCATGTGTTTGCTGGTTTCTCCTCACTACAACACATGCTCACTGAAGCAAGACTCCTTTCTGCCTCATCATTGCTATATCCCAGAATATAGAGCAATGGCTGACACACAGAATTCACTGGAAAAAAAATTGTCAAGTGTGTTTGTGGGATGATTACACCGTCCCTCTCCTTGACTTGACAGTCCATTCCATGGGGACATGGAAACTGGTGTGTTAGTTGATTGTTTTAGGGGGAGCCCCGACACAGTGCACAGTAAAATGGTTGGGGCTCAGTGAGAACTTGGGGTAGGGCACCCCTCCTTCAGAATGCCTTCCTGGCACCCAAACTGCATTCCTGATCTGCCACTTCATGCTCAGTGTCCCTTCTACATCTCCGGGCAGCACCCCGGGAGGGGTATTTAGGACTTCCACGCTGACACCTCTTCATCTCTGAAGACTTCCATTGGGCACACTTTGCCCTCCCTAAATTCAGAAAATAGGGGAAAGGGCCGAGCTGAAGGGACCCAGATGCAGAGGGCGACAGTGAGAACCCTCACAAGTCAACCCTCTTTACTTCACACACACAAATATGAAAGCAACATGCAACACCAGCGAACGGCTTTTGCTAATACTCCTTCAGGAAATCCACATAACCAAAGAAATATACTTACAGAAAAACCTCCTGGCTTCCTGATTCAAATGCTAGGCAGGTGTCTATTTGTAAATTTAGAAACTGGTCTTATATATTTTTGCTAAATTCCATTAAGACTCGATTACAGAGGCTGGGGTCTGGATCAGCTGGTGGGACAGGCCACTAATCCCAGGAGGATTGCTTCTCGGGTCCAGGAACAAATATTTTAAAGGCAATATAGTCCTCACACTTTCCGAGATGCAAGGTTTACCATTCTCTATTACATCTTCACATAACATGCTGTTTGGTGCCCCAGGCCCTTTTGTAAAACAGAAGCCCATGGTAGTAAATGTCATGATGAAATGAAATCAGGGATTATGAAAGTTGTGAAACTTTCATTAAATATAAAATCCTATATTCACTACCTGAAAATCGGTGACTTTAATACTTGCTTTTCAACATGTGATGTCAACATTAGGTATGTCTTAACATTAACAAACTGTCTGAGCATTTAAGGCATTGGCTTTTAATTAAATAAACATGATTGATTTATATTTTAAATATATTACTATGTGTGCACAAATATAAAATAACCTCGAATGTAAGATGATTCCCCCCTTTTTTTTTATCCTTACTTGAGGACATTTTTGCATTTATCTTCAGATAGAGTGGGAGGGAGAGAGGGGGCAAGAGAGAGAGAGAAACATCGATGTGAGAGAGACACATCGACTGGCTGCCACCCACACGACCCCAACCAAGGCTGGGGACAAACTGCAACTGAACTATGTGCCCTTAGCAAGAACCAAACCCGGGTCTCTCCGGTCCACAGGCTGATACTCTAACTGCTGAGCCAAAACAGCCAGGGCTGATTCCCCATTTTATCCCAAAACATTTTTGATCAGCTTAAAATATAGGCACAAAAATGAAGTATCAACTGTCTACTTATAATATTAATTCTTTTAATTGCCCATTTAAAATTATATACTTTAGTAATGTGTCACCCTGTAGAACCTTCTGCAATGATAGAAATGTTTTGTATCTACTATAATATGATAACTACTAGCCACTGTGGCTACTGGGCACTTGAAATGTGACTAGTCAACTGAGGAATTGAATTTTCTAACTTTTTAAATTTTAATTAATATAAATTTAAATTGGCTCATGGGGCGAATGGTTACCATATTGGACAACATGGCTCTGGAAAATTAAAGATTCTTTTAGACACATTGTTCTTTTCCATTCTCATTCAAACTCTTCACATGTCTCTTTGACAGCATTATCCTCGCCATCAATCATGACAGTGATGTTAGATGTATTATTTCATCTTTTCCACAGCATGGAAGCTTCTACTTCTGCATTGTTTCAAAATGCAAACAAGACTGGGGTGGGGATGAAGTGTGAAAAGATAGGAACATAGTATAAGGAGAGTGTGACCTTGATAGTTGTATATAAAATGAGATCGAAGAGAGAAGATGCACAATAAGAAATCCAGGCACCATTCTTTTTGAAAATAGTCCTACTGCCGTGTTGGGGTTTAGCACCTTGTTCGAGGTTCTCAGGGACCAAAGTATCTGCATGGGAATAACAAAGACTTGCATTCTGCCAATTTTTTTCAACTGACGGTCAAAAGATTCCTTGACCACTATATCCAACACTTACAACTGTGAGACCCTACTTCGGGGGATAATTGCAAACTCTGCCTGAAATATTCTGCCCTCCTTTTTTTCACTATTAAGTAAGGTGACTTTTATAAACTTCAAAATGTAGCAAATGTAGCACAGTTTGAAATCGTTTCAGGTAAACCTGAACTTTGACGTTCAGAACAAAATGATTGAGAGAGACCTACTATAGGAGAGACTTCTCTGGGACACAGACAGTCCTCTCTTCTGAAGGGTAATTTGGAGGAAAAATAATTGCCTTATATTTTGATACATATGGTAACTAAGAAAAGCTACAGAAGTGAGAAGTGAGGATTACTACTTTCGAAACCGTGTATTGTCTTTACAGACACATGAAATGTTTCCCCTTCACCAAACTGGTTTCTAAGTTTTTCTTCCCTAATGTTCAAAACAGCAGTCCATGGGGAGTGGTTTGGATTTAGCGGGAGTGGCTGGTTGTTCTACCAACCACCCAGGGGCAAGCACACAGAGGCCAGGAGACACCTTAAACAGTGAGAGGGACACAGGTGTCAAGCGCAGGAGTTTCTGGCATCTAAATAATAGCGAGAAATTACGCGATCATCTCAAAGCTCTTGCTATGCACCAGTGACATACTGCTAATATTTACAGGCAATAAAACAAAATACTTGGCTGTCTCTCCTACAATGAATCAGAGAACCACTCTGAACTTACTTGCCAAACTCTCCTTGGAACTGTCTTCCTTCCAGATAGATGAATGATGTTTAACACAAGCCATTTAGTTCTGTTTTATTACTGGGATTTCTCTGAATGGGGTGAGTGACAAGTAATCTTAATCTACCTCAATCCCAGACAAACAGTCCTCATATCCATAAAATAAAATTAATGATATCCAGAAGCAAATAATTTTAGTGTGGCGATGTTCTCTGAAGAAGAATTAAGGTGCTTTCAGGTGCTCTGCTTGGATATTTAGTTTAATGGGACAGATCAATCACGAGGATAATGGCTAAATGGATATTTTTGTTGTTCTATTTTTAATGAATAAGAGACACTTGTATTCATTAAAATTATAAAAAAGATAAATAATGAATCACTTCATATTACAGAATTTCCATATTTCTTAAGAAACTGACACTGTGTCTGCCAATAATAGCCACATATAATATTTATGAAAGGCTGGCTTTCCGTAATGAGAAATTCAACAATTACCATGGTAATAACTTGGGAGGCACGGATGAAATATACGGTAATAAAAGCAAGTCTCGAGTGGAGATGATGTGTGTAGCATCAGAGCACTTGGTCTCGGGAGCATCTCCAAGGTCTGCCGGGTAAAGCAGACCTTGGTCTGCAGTTGTTCCCCCACAACTGTTCAAATGAATATGAAACTTGCTTTCGATAAAGCCGTTTATATTGTTCTTCTTTGTAAATTTCTCACTGTATTTTATTAATAATTTCTCAGACCCAAGGTCTACATTCTTCTCTGAACAGTTCCCTATCACTTATTTTCTTTATTTTTTTTTTAAACATCACTGTCTCTGACTTCTCTCGTTCCCATAAAGAATGATATCGAGAAAAACACCGCAGTTTAACATGTCTAGGTTGAAGATGTCAAAATGCAAATACATAAGGTGTTTTAAAAGTATGACAAGTTCTCCTGCTGCTGCTTAAAACTCTTACTCAAGGCCAGCAAAGATAAAATAAGGAAAACAGAATGGAAACAAGCTGAACAAACAGTGTTTATGAATGCATCGGATTTGATATTGAAATCAAGCAGTTCTATCACAACCATTTTACAAACTCAGAGATAAACCAGCACAGGGATCTGCAGAAAGTCTTATCTTGTTCTGTACACAGGAGGTCCGAGCTCTCCCCTGAATTCTATTGTTTACCAACTCTGACTGTTCTGCATGGACCACTGGGAGGGAAGTAGGCTACACTGAGCCTCTGATCCTAATTTATGTCCTTTCTGACCCCTTTCCAAGGCTTCAGTTCTTGCTTATGAGAGTGTTAAAAACCGTCTGTGTCAAAATACAGCTCAAAAAAAAAAGTGTGGATAATTCAGAATAAAAAATTTGGTTTCATAATACACAGATGCTTAAACTAACTAAATGTGTTTATTTTATTTTTGATGTGGGTTTGCTCTGTTAGTTCGATCATGAAAGAACTATTAGGGTATTAGTGTAACACAGTACATTACACCAACTTTGACAAAGGCAATGAATTCTTAACTTTCAATAGAATAAGTTCTTAAATACAAATAAATAATTTAATTGTATATTAAATATCTAAACAGATAGCAGCTTTTTTACATGTATTTATATAATGTATATCTAATCATGCACACAGGCAAAGTAAAAGGGAACTTTCTAGGTAAAGTTCCTGGAACATATTGAACATATGTTCAATATTGAAAAATTCTTCCATATGTTGGGAAGTCCTCACTTTATCTGACATGTAGCAACATATACACAGGGGGCTATGTACACGTGTATCCCACATTCATTTAACTCCAACATAAAATAAATTATTTTTTCCTTCCTAAGCAAAAGTTAGTAATAACAGCTCTGCACATAGAATCAAATTTCTGAGAGCAACGGAGCAAGGGAGAAAATTAAACCCCTTGTCTCTTTGTTAGAACTGCAAGGGCAGCACTTTGCCCTTCGGCCAATGCGTCCGGCCATTCTATGTGTAGACGGAGAGACGGAGAGACAGAGGCTCACAGAGATGGAGATATATAATATGGAGTAATAAAATATATGTGATAGTAAATAATCATCTATACTTACCTGAAACCGTAAAATCACACAGGTGTGTGTGTGTGCGCGCGTGCACGTGTGTGTTGTGTGTTAGGGACATTTTGCTAGTTATGTGCTTGAATATCTCTGAACTGATCTGGTTGTTGAGAACCTAGATTTTTTTTTAAATTAGAAAGTGGAGAATTCATGTTGGGAAATCTTTAGACTTTACTTCATTCATTCATTCATTCACCTCATTTTATGGATGTGATAAATAAGATACTGGAAAGCACATGTCTTCGAGGGCCAAACACTAATGAGGAACAGAGAGGGGACCAGAGCCTAAGCTGCTTATTCCTAAACCAGTGACATGCGCCGCTGTCTCACGAGTGGCATTGCACTAGCCTCTTAATTTTGTTGTTAATTAGCCTCTTGGAAGAACTGATGACAATTAACTAGTAAAATAAATCATTTTAATGAACATGTAACCCTGAAAGTTTACTCTGAAGCCCTTATATGACAGCAATAGTAAAGCAGATTAAGTATGAGGATGGGTGTGTGTATCTGAAATTATTTTAATAGAAACCGGTTTTTCCAACTTTCATCAAGAATACTTTAACCCATTTTAGGCAGAGAAATATTCTAGTTTTAAAATATTTTTAGGTAAGAAAATTCCATGGGCTCATTGGACAACACTCAAGGAGAAAAGTTCTCAACCCTCGCCATCCTGGACCCCTCAGCCCACACCACCACACACACACGCACACAACACACACATACACACGCAGGCATGCACATGCACACATACACGCCTTCAAAGTCATCAGAATACAAAATCGTCTCCCAATGATCCAAACATGCTTTGTTTTGCCAACATCAACCCTCAGACTGAGAACACGATATTGATACAGTGTATCCCTTTGAAGAACTTACATTATAAATGCAAATAAATTGGACATCAATAAAGCGTTGGTTCACTCACTTCCTCAGCGGTTGTTACAGCCAAGGTCAGATGCCACACATTTGCGAAACTTAAAAGAGTTTATGGAGCAGATAGTCCAGTGACATTACAAGGTGAGAAGGAAGACTTCAGTGTGTTTCCTGACTCTACCAGTGACTACATCTGACTTTGAGGGGTTAATACTTAATATACCACTGTTTCTTCATTTGTAAAATGTGCATAATTCCAGAATAAGTTCACCGTAAGGATTGAAGCTCATAATACATATTTTTAGAAACTTTAAAAATGTTTAAATATTCCCAAATTACATTATACTATATCACCTGTATGATGCAATGTACCCATTCCTGTGAGAAAATGCGCAGCGAGCCTGCCGAGGGTTTTGGATCAATGTGAAGGAGGTTTGGAGCATTGGCTTATCTCAGTGAATGGCACCAAAGAATTATTTGAAATAAATCTAACACGCTATAAAGATAAAGTAACCAATAAATAGCATGGTTTAGATTTGCTAACTCAGTGCTGGACACAGATAAAGTGCTTCAGAAATACAAATGCCTGACATGAAGAAAAAGAAAATAAACAAAGAGAAAGAAAATTTATTGAGAGGAAAAATAGGAGAAGACAATCAGAAGCAAGTAAGTGGCAAATGGGAACCTATCACGTATGTGAATGAACCTTCACTAGATACAATCTTTTAGAATTCACCTGGCCAGTGTGGCTCAGTGGTTGAGCATCAACCCATGCACCAAGAGGTTGCCAGTTCGATTCCCAGTCAGGGCACATGCCCAGGTTGTGTGCCCAATCCCCAGTGGGGGCACGCAGGAGGCGGCCAACTGATGTTCTCTCTCATCAATATTTCTATCTCTCTCCCTCCCTCTTCTTCTCTCTGAAATCAATAAAGAAAAAATAATTTTTTTAATCTTTTAGAATTCGATTTCAACACTAAATTTTCCAAAAATGAATAAAGTCATATTTTTTAATACCTAGTAACAATATAACACTCTAAGTCCTTAAAGGGACACACACACACACACACATAGAATATAAATTGTTGATTTTTTAATCAATGTGAACACATATCTACTTTTAGTCAGCTTTTCTTTATTTCTAATATGTTAGATACAATTTATTGACCACTTATTATGGGTCAAGCACTTTTCTAAGTGTTTCGCATCTATTATCTCATTTACTGCTGATATCTACCCATGAAAATAAGGATTATTCCAATTTTAGCTATATGGAAACAGATGTTCAAAATTATTAGTCTCATACCACAGCGAGTCACTGAGCCAAGATACAATCTTGCTCTGTTGGACTTCAAAGCCTGATGTTTAAAACACTGCACTCTTCTTTCTTCCATATAATATTCAAGTGATGCTGTCATTACTCACATTTTTTTAATGTCTTTTGCACTAGCTTCAAGGTCAGCTCTGGAATGTTTCAGTCACAGCTTTGTCATGTAAAGAGAAACCACACCCGCATTCTAACAGAGAGAATTACTGGAGGCCTGAAACAGCAAAAGGAGATGAGGGGATACTGAGGCGACGGCTCCCGGGCTCATCCTACCCGAGAACCCCGGGAAAAATGGGTTCCCCAGACCCTGAAGTCGAGGGCAGTCACTGTTGATGGAGCACCCCGCTGTCTGAGAAGGGCCCCCAGAGAGCAAGACTCAGGTTTCTGGAGGTGCAGGGGGGTGCTGCCTGGCAGGGCTGGTATTCAGTGGGGGTGAGGGGGATGGTTCTGGGAGCATGGAACATCGATTTCATCGACCACAACTACCCCAAATGCGGCCCCGGGGCAACGCAGATGGGAGCGAGCAGGCCTCCTGCCTTCCTGCCTCCTGCTGGGCCTTCTGCTGGGGCCTCCTGCTGGCAGAAACCAGATGGCAAGAGGCTGGTGTAGTCTGCAGATTTCCACCCAGCTCCGCAGAGCAGGCTGTAGAAGGCAGGCCTGAGCTACACCAGACACTCAGTTTAATTACTTTATACTTACACTTAATGTGTTATTTGTTTGATTACTGTCTGCCTGATTTATCCAATTTGAATGAATAACTTCTGGGTGTTTTCCAAAGATAAATCTCCTCCACAAAGATAAGGATTTGCCACCATTGAGGACATCCCAAATCAGACTACATGTATTCCCCAGGAAAGATATCTAAATAATTCTTCTCAGAAGATACTAGAAGTCTTCAGTATTCAGATGTCTAAATACTGCTATTTGGAGTACCTCAAAGAAAATCGGACTTTCCCATTCCAGAAAGAAACAATTCCTACATAAGTAATAAAGAGAGAAGTCTAAAATTTTCCAGGAAGAAAGAACACATTACACAGAAGAGGGTTCTAGAACAAGAATCTGAAAAATATTGGACTGATCAATCGCAAACCATTTTGCTAAAAGACAATGGAACAATGCCCTACAAATTGGGAAGAAAAGATCATTTTCATCCTTGAGGGTTTTGTCTCTATACTTTATCCGCAGGTGCGCTGCTTCTCATGGACGCTTTCTTTAAAAGCTCCTGACTCGGGTGGGGAACGTCGGGCCCACAGGGGCCCATGAAATCAATACCAGCTAGCACCACACATCTAACTAAATTAGCCTGACCAAATAGAGCAGGCTAATTTTTAAGTTGATCATTTTGTATAACCCATGAATGATGCTATATATATCCAAATGGCCCTTGGCAGGAAAAAGCTTCCTCATCCCTGACGGATGTGCTGCAGAAGAACAGAGAAAGAAGGTTCTAGGGTACAGTGCACCCAAGTTAGGAAATTAGTAACGCAAAGCCCCATGTGACAGCAGATAGCTAAGCTAAAGAGCAGCCAGTCCATATCAGAGCAAGAGAAAGGAACCTCCAAATAGAGGTTTTTCTAATTTAAAAAAATATTCAGTAGAAAGCTACATGATACTTTTTGGTCATAGAGTAGAATTAAGAGTGTTGCAATGAGAAATCATATGAATGGAAAAAAACAAGTGATTATTCTTCAAAATAAATATCTACGCAACACAAGAACAGTAAACATAATATGCTACTTGGCTCAGCAGTGAGCAATACAGCAGGTCCTTGAATGACATTGTTTCATTTGATGTTTTGTTATGATGTTGATGACATGCCATAGGAACTTAACTCTTGATCATATTAATTAGCCTATGGTAAAACCGGTTTTGTTATACATCATTTTTCTCCCAGAACTTATCAACAATATTAAGTGAGGACTTACTGTACTTACATCACATGGTGATGTAAATACTGCTTGCGGGTTTACACTTAAAAATGGTATAATTCTACTTCAATCATTTTATTGCAAGAATGATGGAGAGGCAAATAAAAGAACAAAACCTATGTCCATCTAATAGAAAATCAACATATAATATTTCAACTTGAAAAATGACCACATAGCAATATAGAATGTTATTTAGAAATTTATTTATACAAATAAAACTACAGAAGAAACAGCTAAAAGTGCCTCGGCAGCAAAGACTCTAGGAATAAGGGAGAAGTTCGAGGTGCTACTGTGTGTCATTGTAAATTCTCAATACAGTACAGCTCATTTACCTGTTTTCTCTCAAAATCCTTCTTTTCTTTTTCTTGCTCAGTTCCGTGTGGGATGAGGGTAGAGAACTGACCTCTGCAAACTGCATTTCCCAAGATCCCTTGCAAAATGACTCCTGACCCATATCAGCCAATGGGAGGTACCGACAGAAAGTTGCCAGGCAGAAGAGAGAAGCCAAGGAATCTCTGTCTTCTTTCTGCTTTGGTGCCATCGTCGGCGGCTGATATTCTCAAGTTCTCTCTAGATAGCCTGGCCCCAGGGTTCTAACTTCCGCTTCTGGGCTCCTCCTTAGAACCTGGAACCCGGGGGAATGACAACTTCCAACAAAATGTAATGTCATCTTCGCCTGGGACTCCTTCTTCTCACATGTTTGAAAATAATTTTCCATATTAAATTTCTTGCACTGAGTTACTTTACATGAGTGTTTGTTTCCTGCATGATTTTAAAACAAGCAACTATTTGATGTTTTCATATACAGGTATAAGTAGGTACAAATTTCTTAAAAATACATAAATACAGTTTACAATAGTTTACTAATACTTGGAAAAAATATTTGAACAATGACAATGACTTCAGAGGAATTTATATTCCTGCAAAGTGTCTACTTTGAATGAAATTCTCAGAAATTAGCTTATGGTTGCTGAAAAGCAGGTGCTTTATCTTATAACACTGGAAAATATGAAATAAGTAAAATGTTATATTCCCAAACAAAGAGCAGAGTTCACTTTTCCTAAGAATTTATATTTGTAAAAAATCGAATTCTTGTTTCTATTTTGTCCCCAGTGGAAGAAGCAGCAGATCTACTGAATTCATCAGGATAATCTGAGCGATCACTGCGTCTTCCTGGGGGGGGAGGGGGGGGTCACAGGCACCGAGGAGGGAAAGCAGCCAAGCGTTCCTCTGTTAGTGTAATTCACTGCAGTGGATAAAAATAATTGTTTAAAAAACACTATAGAAGGGTACGTAATAAAAACTGTGTGTCCCCCAGCGTCAACTGCACCTCCCAGTAGCCACTCCTGTCAACACATACACCCTCTCATAATGTGTGCATGCAGATTTAAACATATACCACATTCATCTGCAAATGGGGATAACAGAGCATTTACAGCAGTAAAATTTTTGTGAAGACTAGATATAAAAACAAAGAAGTTAGCATTGCATGTGCTTAAAGTAAATATCAGTTATTAATATTTTCCAGTTTTATCAAACTATGTATCTACCTCTCTATATACAAGTAAATTTTAACTAGTCTTCTCCTTATTTTCCAAATGATTGCATATATACATATATATCATAAATATATACATATTATAAGTATATATACATTCTTTTTTTTTATCCTCACCTGAGGACATTTTTCCATTTTTTGTTCAGATAGAGTGGGAGGGAGGGAGGGAGGGAGAGAGAGAGAGAGAGAGAGAGAGAGAGAGAGAGAGAGAGAGAAATATCGACGTGAAAGGGACACATCGAGTGGTTGCCACCCGCACGACCCAACCAGGGCCGGGGACAAACTGCAACCGAGATACATGCCCTTAGCAGGAACCGAACCCCGGTCTCTCTGGACCGCAGGCTGATGCTCTAACCGCTGAGCCAAACTGGCCAGGGCTATATATACATTCTTAACAGTGTCATTGAGGGTTAAAGGAATTGCACATTTTTACTTTTGCAATGCCAAAGCAAACCCATGTGTGCCCACCCACACACAGTATGATATACTTGCACTAATGATTGTTAAGTGTGATACATTGTAAGTGTAACACAGCTTTAGGTAAAGAAGTGGAGGAAAGCGTGCATTACAACATAGGCAATCATGTGAGGCAAACATTGGATTTGCGTGTAGACGTTAGTGTCAGAATTAAAATACTGCCTTCATTGAAAACAAATGGGAGGCATGTAAAGTGGAGTCAGATTTAGAGGACCTTGGAGCCAAATTTCTTTGTTGTTGCTAATGTTCACCCGGGGATATTTTTTTTCTATTGAGCCTTAGCGAGAACAGAGAGAGACACATTGATTGGTTTCCTCCCACATGCGCCCTGACCAGGGCCCGGGATCAAACCTGCGACCCAGATACATGCCCTTGACCAATATCAAGGCACTGTGGGTCAACACTCTAACCAGTGAGCCACACTGGCCAGGACTCGAGCCACATTTCTGAATTGATGGAGAAGATAATTGCAGGTTTTGGAGCACCGGGAGATATAAAAGTAATTATTTTTTCTAGGACACTCCTACCTCTTCTCAGCATGGTTTCTGTTAATTTTTCTCAAGAATTTAAACAAGAACACATTGTTTGGTAAGTCTGGATACAGTGTGCAAGAAAATCAACCAGTTCCTAAATTAGAAAAATTGTCCTTTTCTTTCTAAGCAAAATGATTTAAAGGGCTAAAAATCAAGTTGTAATGTAATAGACCAGGGGTTTGCCGGTTTTATTTTAATTCTCTTTTTTATAATGTGGATTTTATGCTTCCTTTATTTTAAGATTTATCAGATTGGTACCCATAAGTTTAGAAACTCTCAGTTCAAGTGGCGGGCACGCTCATTGTGATGGTGAATGACCGTGTGAAAGGGACAGCAGGCTGGTCTATATTCCAGGCGTGCCCATTTATCTAACACTTCTTGGCTGATCGTTTAGATCTGGCTTTTTTTATTTTAAGCTGCTGCTTTCAATAAAGAGGGTGAGAATAAATAAATCTAATTTACTGTCTATATCTCTGTATGCATGTGGTGTATATAAAGAATATATAATCAAATTTTCACATCGACACTTCACACATGTATTCACCCCATCTCTGCCCTTATCTAAATGGTTCGGGCTTGCTTTTCTTCCAGGCAGGATTTGTTCTATTTTAATGATTGCCTTAGTGCTCTCCTTAGCAGGGTACGTAGAGGTGAACATTCCAACTTTCGTGATCAGACAGGTCTAGCTGGAATCTTGGCTCACCTACTTATTAACTCTATGTCTTTGTTCGGGTCACTTCTGGGCATTTCAGTTGTCTTATCTGAAAATGAGTATAATTATGCTGTCTCCCTCACAGGATATTTTCCTATCAATTGACGAAAATGACAAACGCATTTAGCAAAGTTGCTGGCGTACATCAAGGAAATCACATGTGATGGCGATATCATGATTGCTGTTGTTAAGTATTATAGCACCGTGACTGGAGAAGAAAGACAGAACTGAACGTTCAGTGAAAGCCTGAACTATCTACAAGTATAGCAGCCCGGCCGGTGTGGCTCAGTGGTTGAGCGTGGACCCATACACCGAGAGGTCACCGGTTCGATTCCCAGTCAGGGCACATGCCCAGGCTGTGGGCCCGATCCCCAGTGGGGGCCATGCAGGAGGCGGCCAGTCAACGTTCCCGCTCATCAATGTTTCTATCTCTTCCTCCTTCTCCCTTCTTCTCTCTCTAAAATCAATAAAGAATAAATAAATAAAAGTATGGCGGAGGCTTGTTACTCTTTGCAGACGCGGAGAGACTTACAAGGGGAACCACACCTTTGACTCTGATTCAGAAGAAGGGGCACGTAGAACTCCCTAATTTTGCCTTTCATCATTCCCAGCACTAGACACACTGTAATTACTCTGGCTATTCCTTTCTCTGGACTCCGATCTCAGCAGTTTGCGTGTCTAAGACATTTTTGAAAGGTCAAGGTTGTACCTTTCCAACATGGTCAACAAAGAAGAGCTTTGAAGCATGTATTCCAAACCTCTGGTATGAAAGCTTGGAAATCTATGAATAGGTTTAGGAAAGTATTGGGGGGGAAAATGTTGAAACTACATTTTTGAGGTAACTTTTAAGAATTCTAATTTCCAATGAAGAACGTGCAGTGTACATGCAAATATATGCAAATGAATACAGCTGCTTTTCTATTTATTCCTAAATCCGGCCCTTTGAAATATCTCAGCAAAAAGTTATTTGCATGGAGGCTGCAATAAACCAGAGTGCATGTCTCTGTTACATAAAACAAAATAGTCTCTGTATGTCTACTGTCGTATTTATTACTACGCAGTTAAGAATCACATTATGTGAAGGCTGTTGTTCTCTGGACCCTGATGATGGCTGATGCTGGCAAAGGGTGGGGTTCTCTTCTGAAGCTAGAAGCGTCTCATATTCCAGGTCCATGAACACAGAGACTATGTCTCATTTTGTTTGAGACTGTATCTTCGATGTCTAGTACCGAACCCCAAATGTAATAATTGTTTAATAAGTATGTGTTGAATAAATGAATAATTAATATCTACTTTAAAGATTTCTAGCATTTTTTATTATATTCTTTAAGTGTTGAAACATCTACACTCATTTCTCTCAAAATCTGGGAGCATGTCTCTTAAATTGAGTATGAGAATTTGTACATTTGATCCCATTTTCTGTGATAGTCATTAAGAAAGAAGCGTAGGCCCTGGCCGGTTTGGCTCAGCGGTTAGAGCGTCGACCTGCGGTCCCGAGAGACCCGGGTTCGGTTCCCGCTAAGGGCACGTACCTCGGTTGCAGTTTGTCCCCGGCCCTGGTTGGTCGTGCTGGTGGCAGCCACTCGATGTGTCCCTTCACGTCGATGTTTCTCTCTCTCTCTCTTCCTCTCTCTCCCTCCCTCTCTATCTGAACAAAAAATATCCTCGGGTGAGGATTAAAAAAAAAAAAAGAAAGAAAGAAAGAAGCGTAATTTTCCAGAAAAGGAATGGAGTTCATTTACCTCGCACTATTCTAGAGAAATACATATGCCTCAGTCATCTGTTGAGTCCATGGGCAGCAGCTTCCAGGCTTTTTCATGGGGGGAGTGAACCCAGAGAGCAGTAGAGGGATGATTATGGCCTTGTCACCCTATTCTGTCCATAACGGAGACCCTGCTACCCTTCCAATTCCAGAGGGCTAGTGCCACACCCTACCTGAATCTGACCTCCACCCATTACTGCCCAGTACAGACACGATGCAAAGATACTACCAGAGCAATGTCGGGATGCGGGCGTCGTCTTCCTCACCCGCCACTGGAGGTTACTGTACCTCTATAGAAGAACAAAAATATACTGCTCTGTCCCTAGGGCAAGCTCGTGCATTTATATCCACTACAAAGGGTAGAAACTGGAGCAAAGGAAAGTTATTAGACAAGTTCAATGCTGTCAATAATAATACTGGAATGAGAACATACAGCCTCTGAGTTTTCCTCTATTCTGTCCTAGGAGCACAAACTTTCTGATGTCTAAGAAGTGAATAAATATTGTGTCTTTGACTCAAACTGCAAAATTATGACGTCTCACCAATTTTGAAAATTACACATAGCCCCAGAAGTTTTCTACTTTTTTTTGTTCCTAGTAAACCCAATCCAGTGTAACTCTTTGGTTTGTTTCCTTGTATACAAATCTAAATAAGATCACAAAAGTATACAATACTATTTGGAGAAAGCAAGCAATTTGATCAAAACGTGATCAAGTGTACGAATTCTCTTACTCATTTTACAAATAATTGATAACCAATCAAAATGAAATTAGTTTTTTAACAGCGGATAAAGAAAAGGTAGGTCATAACAGTCTGAGGAATGGGGTAGTCCCAGAGACATAGAAGTGGGGTACAGACTGACAATCCCCAGAAGAGGAGGTGGTGGGGGAGAGATAAACCACAGAACTAATATGCATGTATGCATGAACAATGGACATGGACAACAAGGCTGGGGACAGGGTGGGGAGAAAGGGGGAGGGGGGGTATCAGTGGGAGAAAAAGGGGAAACATCTGTAACAGAAATAAATTAATTAATTTTTTAAAAAAATTTTTAAATTAAAAAAAAAGGTAGGTCAACTTTTGAGCACTTAATAAAGTATTGTAAATTAAATTTTGTAGGTTGATTTGCATCTTAAAATAGACTCAGTCAACCTTACCAATGAACAGTCCATTTGGGTTGTGTTACTTATCCCAGTATTTTTCCTAGAATGTTGAGAAATTATATTGCATTTGTCTAATCTGACATGCTGGTCAGCAACTTAATTTTCTAAGATAAGAAATCTTTATTTACTTGGAGACATCATTTCCAATAATCTATTCAAGTCTCAAAATGCATACTTAGTCCCATTAAAGAGAAGCTAAGAACATTTTTGTAATGTATTTCTCAGAATTATCTACAGATATGAATTAGTTTTTGTCTTTCTTTATGAGTAGAAGACATATTAGCTACCATCCTTTCCCCCTCCTAAACTTGTTCTACATGGAATGAATGGATGCAATATATTCTGCATCATTTAATTCATCTTTTCTCTCCATAAAGGCAAAAATAAAGATCCAAATGTGAATCCGTGTTTTTAAATCTTTTTTGGCATTTAAACCAAAGTTCAGAACATTAAGCATTAATTGTAGTTGTTTAAAACTCTTGAGAGGCAGCTTTTTTAAATAAATGGACATTCCAAGAATAATTGTAAGGTGATTTTAAAAACAAAGGTATAAAACTTATATTGCCAAATAAATGTTATCCTTCAAAGAAGTTACACTAGATAAATAGCGATGTTACTGAAATAACAACTTTTGACCCAAAGTAACTATAAGAGTCCCATATAGACTCAAAACCTAATTCTGGTCTTTGCAGACAGCATGCTTGGAGGTGAGTTTTTCAAGGGCTCTGTGCCTCTGTTCGGGTATCTGTGTTTGGCTGATTGCTACAGAAGGGCCTCAGATGGAATCCGCCTCCCTGATACATGCTCTGGTGTCGTCCCTCCCACATTGAATTCCGGCTAGCCTTATGAATTCCTTAGACCAACAGATGTGACATGAAGCCAGTTAAGGTCTAGGTATTAAAAGGCTGTGCGGTTTCATTTTCACCTTCTTGAAGTCCGACAGCTGTGCTGTGAAGGTGCTCCATCTAGCCTACTGAAGGATGGGAGTTGCTGTGAAGACAACATGTGGTGACCAGCTGAGAGCCAATAGCCAGACATGTGACCCTCCATCAGATGATGGTGGCCACATGGGTAACCCCAGGTGTCACCAGCAGAAGAACCACCCAGATTGCTAACCCACAGAATATTCTGAAATGATAAACTGTTGTTCTTTTAGGTCATTAAATTTGGGAGGGGTTTGTTAGAGAACAAAGATTTAACTGAAGCCTGGTATAATGACATAATAAATATTTATCTAATAAGGTTTTGTTGAAGATGAAATAAAAACATACATATACACAGTTTTTGGATTATATAAATGCCCAATAGATTTTAGTAATAATTATTATTACAAAATAATGAATTAGGAGAAGACAACACTAATATGCACCTGTAAATGTTAGAATACAGTTGACCTTTGAATAGTGTGGAAGTTAGGACCCCCTCCAGCCCTCCCTATTCCCAAAGAGTCAAAAATCCTCCTATAACTTGATTTCCTTAAAAACTTGACTGCTAATAGCCTACTGTTCACCAGAAGCTTTACAAAACATAGAGTTGATTAACACATATTTTGAATATTACATGTATTATATACTGTATTTTTACAACAAAGTAAGCTAGAGAGTAGAAACTGCTACTTTACAAATTCATAAAGAAGAGAAATACATTTACAGTATTGTACATATTTACTGAAAAATATCTGCCTGGAAGTGGATGCATGGTGTTCACACCCATATTGTTCAAGGGTCAATTATGTTCCAAATCTGCACATAACTGCAGAATATAAGAAAAAGATGACTAAGGACAAAACTCTGGTGATTTAAAACCTGGAAAAAGACTAATGGATGTAATAATGATTTAAATCAGGAACCAACTGGGTGCCTAAAGACCATATCCACATGACAGAACATTGTTTGTTCTTTAAAATATTGCACTAATGATAGCCTTCTAATAATCAGAAAATGGCATATAAAAATACACATTTTCACCTTCTGTAAATATTTTGTTGAGCTCTCTGGATTTAGACACAATGGCCCTCATTCTTCCTCATCAGCACTGTCTGGAGCTGCAGACCCCCACCAGCCGAAAATTATATGTCCTCTGTGAGTTACCATGGAACCCATCTGGCTTGTCACTCCTTTAGTGACCAAACTGACCCCTGTAGGCATTTGAGTTTGGGGTCCCAGCTTTAAATTGAGGCCACACAGAGAGTTAGATCTATATTTCTTAATTTTAAAGCTATGAATTTCTAGAGTTGTAAGTCTTTAGAAAGCATCTACTTCAACTATCTAATTTACAACTACCTAATTTACAATCAAGCCATGCAGCAAATTAGGAGAAGCAAGGGCTGGAGTGCAGTAATTCTACATCTAGTTCCCACTGTTTCCACCTGTCCTTCTGAGGGGCAACCATCCGGCTGTTGGGAGTTTGTGACAGAACTTCAGCATTTGGACAGGGACTCAGCTGGGGCATGTGGGTGCTGATGGTAGAAAATAGTCATGTATTATAATGGTGCCATCTATTTCTTGGAGGTAAGAAATAATATATGTGACCAGTTACCACTTCCAGATCAGTTATAACTTTTTGCTTTTGTACTATATGTTGCTTAAAATCAGTATCTGACATCCTAGGACTTCAGAAGGTTCCCAGTTACACATACCCAAGAGAGGGAGACTTCCACAGTCTTGTTCAGATCAGATGAACTGACTTATTTATTCACTTCCAATTCTGTGCCACTTTTGAGAATCCAACCTTGGAAAGAGAAAAGGCAGTGTTAGATAGAACTGGAGGACCTCAGCACACAACGATACTTTTTGAGCAGCCTGTAGGCATGTTTATAGTGGGGAAAGAAAGGGTGAGAGACTGAGTTAGCTCACACCTTCCTCTCTGCTCAGAAATCACGATGCTCCACTTCTATGATCCAATCCATCCAATAATATTGATCTCATGAATGCAGTTTTCTCAAGATCAGAGATGATGACTTTTTATCTTTGCAATAGGGTGGTAAGGGAAACTCAGGATGCTCAATTAAAGGCAAGTTTCAGGTAAACAACACATCATTGTTTAGTGTAAGTACATCCATGTGATATTTGGATAATACTGAAATAAGGAAATAATTAAAATAATAAAAGGAACCATTGTTAATCTGAAATTCAAATTTAATGGGTTGTTCTGTTCCGGTTATTGCTTTGTTTCAATTTGCCTTGTTGGTTTTTTTGTGTGTTTTTTTTTATCAATCTGGTAATCCTAGTTAGAGATAAAAGCCAAAGACAGGCCTGCCATAAAAGAGATATTCAATAAATGCCATTTGAATTTTTAACGGGACTTTTTGCATTTTCACCTAATGGCTTGGAATCATGGCTCCACTACCCTTTTGGGTGTCATCAGACTCTAACCTGATTCTAGACACAAATATCAGCACCATAATTAAAACCAAAATAACAATGTCATGTACATTTCTGCAGTGCCTATGGCTTTTCAAAGGTCAGAGGCAGCACTTGTTTTTTTTAAAAATAAATTCCAAGTAATCACATAGTTAAACTCAGACTGCTAATAAAAAGATGTAGAGAGTGAAGGAGGATTATAGATGATTCTTAGGTGATTATAGATATATAATGCTTAGGTGATTATAGAAAGACCTTCATACTTACATGAAGTACTACATTTCTGGTTCATACACTCTCTCTCACATTTTTAAACCAGATCATTCTTTTCCTAGCATGACTATGCCAGTTTCCGAGGGAGAGAAAATAACTTAATTTAGGGCACGGCTGGCTGCAGGTGAACACACATTTATTTTTCCGTCACCTCATTTTCAAGCCTTGCAATCTTCCAACTGCTAATTAAGACAAAGGGCAAAATTACATCCTTGAGCTAACAGTCTAGTACCCTTTTCCAGGCTGGGATGTGGCAGACGCCACACTTGAAGTGTGCTTTTTTTTTTTTTTGTAGCCTTTATATAGCATAATAGACTAACGGAGTACATGTTAAACAGACAGAAAGGAAGAATTATTTCACGCACCTGCTGATGCTGCTGGAAAGCGTAGCGATGCTTTTATTATTTTTCACTCTAGAATAGCCCACAGAAGGCAGCCTGGCAAGGCCATCTGTTGGTTGAAAATGTACCTGTAGATAATTACATATAGATTATACATATAATAACATATACTATTATATGTAGTATCATGTATTATATATCATACATAGTATATGTAAATATTTTATATTCTCATATATAAGTATATAATTATATATATGTAACTTTTTGCCTGGTTTGCCCATTATTTTTTATTGCGCTCTGTTGACATGAAACTAAGAAATTAACAGCAAGAAGAGTAATGAGAACTAATTTTCAACCCCAGGAAACATGCTTCTTTTAGGGCTTTCAAGAGTCCCCAGCATCCTAAAGCACTGAATTCTTGAACAAGAAAATACTTACATGTTAACGTGGCAAACGGGTGGGAGCCAGAGTCTGAACAATAGACAGAGCTAATCAAATGACACCTATGACTGTTAGGAACATGGATGTCTCCAGAAACTACCATTTCTTCTTACCATCTAAGAGGAAATTACATCAAATCAAAATTAGAAGATTGAATGAACCAAGAAGGTTCATGTAGAATATAACAACCTGTGAGGATTTTGTGACAATGTCATCTCTTTGGCCAGAGTTTGTGTCACCCTTCAAAGATGAAACATTATTCCTCCATGAGATTAGAAAACCTTAGTTTATTAGGATTTGCACATCCTTTTTTCAGCCCTACAAAAATTAAAACTTTTTACCTAAAAAGATGCATAAACACAGCAATTGAAACCACCAACAAAACAAAAAATAGGCAACCAACCAAAGAAGAGAAAATATTTGCAAACAACAGCTTTGAGAAGGTGTCAATATCCAAAATATATAAAGAACTCACACAACTCAACACCAAACAAATAATCCAATTTAAAAATGGGCAGTGGACCTGAACAGACACTTCTCCCAAGAAGACATACAAACAGCCAACAGTTATATGAACAGATGCTCAACTTCACTAGTCATTAGGAAAATGCAAATCAAAACCACAATGAGATAGCACCTCATAGCTGTCAGAATGGTTATTAACAACAAGACAAGTAACAACAAGTGTTGAAGAAACCAGAGAAAAAAGGAACCCTCATTCACTGCTGTTGGGAATGTGCACTGGTACAGCCCCTGTGGAAAATAGCATGGAGGTTCCTCAAAATATTAAGGACAGAGTTACCATATGACACAGCCATCCTTCTTCTGGGTATCTACCCGAAAAACTTGAAAACACTCACTCACAGATATATGTACCCCTATGTTCATTGCAGCACTATTTATGGTGGTCAAGACATGGAAACAACAGAAGTGTCCTTCAGTAGATGATTGGACAAAGAAGATGTGATATAGATATATAGATATATAGATATATATAGATATAGATATATCTATTAGATATATATAGATATAGATATATATAGATATATCTATATCTATATATATCTATATATATACACACACACATATATACATATCGTGGAAACTATTCAGCCATAAGAAAAGATGAAATACTGCCACTTGTGACAACATGGACAGACCTTGAGAATATCATGCTAAGCAAAATAAATCAGACAGAAAAAGTCAAGAACCATACGATTTCAATCACATGTGGGATATAAAACTAAAAGCAGCCAATGAACAAACAAACAACAGCACAGACAGCAGTGTGGTGGTGACCAGAGGGTCGAGGGTTGTGGTGCAGCAAAGGGTAAAAGGGGTCAAATATATGGTGACAGAAGAAGACTTAACTTTGGGTGTTTGGCAAACAATGCAACTTACAGATTTTGTATCATAGAAATGTACCCTTGAAAGCTATATAATCTTGTCTTATTCACCATATAATGCCTACTCATACTCTTCAGATGTGATTGGGATGCTTGTGATTCGCTCCCACTTACCCTCGGAGCGGGGCGTTGGTCACGTTCCCCTGGGTTCCCTGCTGCATCTGTTCATGAACCTCAAAGAGCAGCCCTGCTCCCCGGCCTGGCAGGAGCCAGCAGCCGCTGCCAACCCCCAGCAGCGGAGATGTGAGCAGCACAGTCGCCCAGGGACACGCTGGACATCAGACGGGTTGGACGGGAGAATAATTGCCTGCAGCTCTGAGTTCCTGGTCATCCAAAATCTGTCCCCAGAGAGAAAGATACGGAGGCTTCCGTTGCTCCGCAGGCAGAGGGATTCCGGAATGAGTCAGGCAGGATGCTAACAGATGGCACATTGAGAGTGACTATGTAACCAGCCTTCGAGCTGAAACAAGCTGGCGCTCCCCGGGAAGCCGAGCAAACCAGCGACTGCGAAGTCCCAGCTCTTCTCGTTTCTGCCTCATTCTCAAGGCGCAGACTTTGCCGGTGGCCTGTAATAGCCTAACTACTCCCGGCTGATTGGCCTTAATTCCCGAAACCTGTGAGCGTCACAGAACTGTGGCCAAAGGGACTTTGCTAATACGATTGAGATAAAGATCTTGAGATGGGAAGAGCAGCCTGGGTTACCCCGGTGGGCCCGATGCAACCGCGAGGGTCCTGGAAGTGGGAGGCAGGAGGCGTCAGAGGGTAGAAAGATGTGTGACCAGAGCAGAGATTGGGGTGATGTGCTCTGGTGATGGAGAGAGAGAGAGACAACAAGCCAAGAAAGACAGGCGGCCACCAGAACATGAAAAAGGCGAGGAAATGGCCCTGGCTGATCTGGCTCAGTGGTTAGAGTGGCGGCCCATGGGCTGAAGGGTCGCGGGTTCCATTCCCAGTCAAGGGCATGTGCCTGTGTTGCAGGTTCGATCTCCAGCCCTATTCACAGTCACGTGGGAGGATCCAGTCCATGTGTCTCTCTCACATCAATGTTTCTCTCTCTCTTCCCCCCTCCCTCCCTTACATTCTATCAAAAAAAAAAGGCAGAGAAATAGATTCTCCCTCCAGAGAAACCAGCACTATTAACCTGGCATGTGTTCCCTGAACTGACTTCAGAATCCGGCCTCCGTGACTGCACAGAGGAATGTGTGTAGCAGTTTTAAGCCACCACAGTTGTTGTAATTTGTTATAGCGCCAGAAGGAAACCAATACGCTTACGTAATACGATTTACTCATTTGCTCAATAAATATTTATCAACTACCTGTTATGTGTTAAGCGCTTTACTTGGCGTTGGAGATGTCAAAATAAACAAAAACAGATTAAAAACAAAACAGCAAACCTCCGTGCTGTTGGGGTTTGTATTCTCCTGGGAAGGGAAGGAGAGACGAGGATAACGTGAAATACGGAGGAAGTTGGAGTGATCCTCAGCAAGGGGAGATGCTGCAGGGAGGAGACAGGAAAGGCGTCCTGGTAGAGGGGCAAGTTCCATTCTGAGACTGAGGGAGTAAGAAAGGACTCACTGAACAAGTGGCATTTGAGTAACATCAGGGGAAATACGGGTGTTGCTCAATATCTGGGGGAAGAGCAAGCACCCCGGTCAGAAAAAGGAGCCAGTGCCAGGTCCAGAAGGGGGCACACTGGCCTGATGAATGAACAGGATGCCCCGTGTGGCTGGCGTGGGACAGCTAGGGGAGAAGGGGAGGGGATGAGGTCAGGGGGGCTGGATGGCAGCACGTTCCTGAGGGCCCTGGGGGTCATGGTGAGATGAAGAGATGTGAACCCTCCGGAGAGTTTTAAACAGAGGAGAGGTGTGAAATATCACATGTTCCTTCTGTACAACAAAGGCTGCTGTTGAAGAAATGGTCTGAAAGGGAGAAGTTTGAAGGTAGGAAGGACAATTAGGATGGGAATGAAAAAATATAGGGACAGAAGAAGATTTGATTGTAGGTGGTGAACACACAATGCAATGTACAGATGCTGTATTATAGAATTATGCACTTGGAACCTACAAAATTTTATCTACCAATGTCACCCCAATACATTTAATTTAAAAAACTAGATTAATTTTAAAAACTAGATAGATAGATGATAGATAGATAGATAGATAGATAATAGATAGATAGATAGATAGATGATAGATAGATTAGATAGATAGATAGATAGATAGATAGATGATAGATAGATAGATGATAGATAGATAGATAGATAGATAGATAGATAGACAGATAGATGATAGATAGATTAGATAGATAGATAGATAGATAGATAGATGATAGATGATAGATAGATAGATAGATAGATGATAGATAGATAGAGATAGATAGATAGATAGATAGATAGATAGATAGATAGATAGATGATAGATAAAAAGAAATGGTGCTTAGGCCAAGGCGGTAGCAGTGAAGGGTAGAAAGTTGATATAAATTAAGTAGAACCAATATTGATATAAATTAAGTAGAACTGCCAGGATTGACTGCAACCTACTTTGGAGTGTAAGAGAGAGGATGTCCAATGTTTTGCTTGAGAAACTGACAGAGTAAGTCTGGTTGGGTGGAGGCAGCAATATCAGATGTTCACTTTGAAATCCACATTAGACATTCATGTCGAGGTGATGAGTAGGCAGTAGATACAGAAACTTAAACTTCAGAAGAGTGAACAAACTAGAGATATAAATGTAACCACATCAGGAACTAGTACTGAAGTCAGGTGTGAACAGAAGCAGAAGAGAGAAGAAATCCAATAACTGAGTTCTGAAACTCCAGCATTTCAAAGGGAGGGAAATGAAGAAAAAAACAGCAAGAACAACTAGAGAAGTAGAAAGAAAAAACAAGAGTGTCTGGTGTTTGGACATCAAAGAAAGGGCTTCATGGAGAAGTCAGCTGTGCTCCTTGTATCTGACTGGCCACATAAAATGAGAAGTGCACATCAGCCAGTTGTCTTAGTACCATGCAGGTCATAGGTAGGAAAGGCTACAGAGCAAAAACCTAGGACAAACATGGTAAAACTTTGGAATCAGTATCATAGAGCTTCTGGGGCATGACAAAGATACCCTCTTTCATCACCGTTATCCAGAATTGTACCAGAGGTTCTAAACAACAAAATAAAACAGGAAAAAGAAAGAAAGTATGAGAACTTGAAAGTGATAAAGACTGTCATTTGCAATATATGTGATGTGTGTACATAAAATCTAAAATAATCTAGACAAATGGGAACTGGTAAGAGATTTAAAAATTTGTTAAATTCAAGATTTGCAGGCAAATATCATACCTTTTTTACTGAGTACTTGTAATCGGTTATGTGCTAGTATTTAAGGAAGTAAAAGGAAGGGAGGGAAGGAGGCGAGATGACAGAGGAGAGAAAAACAAAACAAGAGTAGCCTGCTGTGTGGTGTTTGCTGGCTTCCCCATGGGAGGACTTCCCCTGGGGCTGATTTCCAGCTGACAGATGTCACTGCAGCAGCTGGGGAGATGCCACGGTCTGCCCTGCAAGGTGGTGTTGGTTCCGGTACACCCCTGCAAATCAATCAGAAAATTTAATAGGAAACAAAAAATCACATTCACAGAAGCTACCAAACATACAATATCTATGAAGAGATACATAAAAAAGTGTGAAATAGCATGCAGAAATCACTTTTCAAATGTTTTCAAAAAAAAAAAAAAAAGCATACTTCAGAGAATATATCATATTGTTACCAGAGAATTGCACTGGTAAAATTTCTCCATTGCTAGTGGGAGTGGGATTCTTACAATATCTTCAGAAACAGTGTTTTCTAAAATTCGCATGGGAGAATGAGTGATTTTTATTTGCATAGAGTTATATCCCTTGGTTTCCAAAGTCCCATTTTCCTTAGTCCAGACCTGGAGGAGGGCAGCTGGGGATTCAGCAGAGCTAGAAACAGAGCCAGTGTCCAGAGTTCCCGTTCCATGGTGGAGTTGAGTGTGGTGTAGCATAGGCTTTTGGCTAATCAACAGTCCATTAGTCCATTGTGTGGAGTCCAATTAGCTAATGTGCTTTCTGTAATTATCATAGTATTTCCTTTAGGGCTAAAAATAGGATTTCTGTAATCATTTTAGCAATATACAATTGATCGAGCCTTTATATTTTATTTAGGTGAAAATAGAATAGCAACAAAAGTGTATTTTTAAAATACCTTTTATTTAAGCTTGATGTGTTATCACACACTTAGACTTTACAAAGCTAGTCACTCAATCAATTACATTGAACTATCACCCCTTGGTTTAGCATTGCTTTTTATCTAGGTGTTCAGACCACTGGGGAAAATGTAAAACAAAACAAAACAAAACAAAAAAAACAATGCCACTTACAGTCGTTATTTCAGTTTTGTTTGCTCGGGTGTGATCAACAAACTTCTCATATGTAAACAATTGTGTACTTCATGGGGTACTCCCAAACTCACATCTCACATTTTGGATACCTACCTTTACAAAAGCTGGTTCTTTGATCTAATATTTTCTTTAGATTCTGCTGTGGTACTTCAGAAATACAGCGAGCTTCACAGGGAAAGGATTATTCTATAAAGTTGCAGATGCAGCACATTGTTTTGGTTTTATATACAAAGTAAATATGGGGAAAAAATTTTGCAAGCAAGCAAAGAGGTTTAATAAAATATCATGAAGGCATCTTTTATTGATTTTTCTTCCAGTGGTTTCTAATTTGAGTAACAGCTCCTGTCGGGGAGAGTTGTGCATCTTTTCTGATAAACCCAGAAGCAATGTGTTATGTAGGAAGACTATAGCTTTGGAAACTAAACCAGTCTGGAGACCATGTAGCATCAACACCGTGGATATGTCATCTAGGGCTGCACTTCTGGTGACCCTAATGAAGCTACTTAATATTTGTGTAGGTTCTCCACTCTTGGGTATAGAAAAAGAAATTGTTGGACACTACCATCCACAACTCTATGTGTAGGTCTTATCTATCTGAAATAAAATATATGTGTTACCATGCTCTACTGAGGGTGAGAGCAATCATTTTTAACTAATAATCTTCAATGAGGATTTTTTAAATTGTGTCTTCACATACCTTACCTTGACCTAGGTGGGGATCATTGATCCCATTTTGGTTACATCACGTGTCCAGGAGAGGTTTCACCTTCCTAATTGGGCTCTAATGCACCATGTTATCTTATGTTGCTCTCAAGTTAAATCACGGGACTATGGTAGTTTATGAGTAAATGCCTCAAGGACTTAGCTTGTTTCTATAGATTACAGACCTGAATGAGCTACTCCGAGAAAATGAAGTACCTTCTAAAATTTGTTCCCAAGGTTCTCCTTTTATCTCAATCTGAATTATTGGGCAGGGGCATGAGCTGCTTCTCTCCTGCAGGAATTGAGAGAGACTGAGTGGATTTAACTAACTTCCAGAACTGTCCAGAACACACAGCCGCATGTTCATGCCGGATTCCAGAAAGAGTCGTGATGTCAAACGCTTTGTTTTTCCAAAGGTAGTGTATATAACATGGAAAACGCGATACTGTTTTCTGAACTTCTCTCCTAAATCCTAAGATTTTCCACGTGTAATTCTGCATGGCCTTACGCCCTACAATACACCCAACCATGTGTTGCGATCAGGGACCCCTGCTAGAAGTGGGCATCGAGATAGGGTCTGTGGCCCTCTCGTTCTTTGAAGATGTAAGGATAACTATTTTAGAAGTCATAGGAAGTACCTCCCTGGCTCTACAGGTACTGAGTGTATGCCTACACGTTAGCAGTCTATACTACCCACGCTTGAAAATTAAGTCGTTTTCCATCATTTTCCAGATTTTCCTGCATTCAGAGCTTTGGCTATGACACCAATTATGTAGACAGCCAAATTAAATTCAAGACAATATATTGTAAAGATTGCTGAAGTAGCATATCATTTTCTCCAAGGATCACATCATTTATTTGATGTGAGAGGAGTTTCCGGTTTTCTGTGGGGACATCATGTGTTCACGTGGTGTCAGGAGAGCCGTCTCACATGTGGTCTTCTGCTCCACACTTGGCCACATGAGCGTGGGTCTTAGGCCTGACATGCTTCCTTGCTGGGCTATAAAGAGATATACAGCCTGTGCCCGGCTCACCACCGTCTGTGGGAATGTCTTTCCCAGTATTGTGCTCAATGAGCGTAGCTTGTTCTGTGTCAAAGGCCCTCAGGCACACCCCCATCTTTCAGACTCCACAAAGAGGGGTCAGAGACCTTCTGCTGTGGCATGTGGCAGAGAGGTGTGCACAGAGGACACTCGCCCTGTGTCAGCAGCCAGCTGCCCCCATTTGCTAGGAAAGAACTATGCACATGGTTGGCTGATCTTGTTCTGTCTCTTCTTAATGTAAGAGCGTTGCTCCATCTACCGTTGACTGCATTGTGTCTTCTTTGATGACTCCAGTACCAAGATGCGGTGGGCAGAGGGTTTGGAGTTCTCTCCAGGGAGCCACTCTCGGTGATCTCTGCTTCCCTCCACGGAGGTGGAGTCTCCCCACCACCAACTGGCGTTGTTGACCGTTGCACCAAGTTCTGCTCAACATGTGGAGGAGTTCATCTTTCATGGCCCTTAATCTGGATGTCACACCAAATAGATCCAGAGATATGAAAGCAGGGAACAAACTGATGGACTTCAGGGGGATGAGGGGAGGAGGGCCAGGAAGAGATAAACCAACGAATTTACATGCATATATGCAGAACCAATGGACACAGACAATAGTATGGTGAAGGTTGGGTTGGGTTGGGGGGTAGTGGGGAAAAGAGGGTCAATGGGGGGAACAGGGGGACATCTGTAATACTTTTAATAATAAAGATGAATTTAAAAAGAACATATGAATTCTGGATGACTCTGACACTCTGAGCACACCATGACAAAATCCAATGCATACATTCATTTTCACCAGCCAAAAATCATTTATAATGAAACACCATCATTTTTATCTTGAGCACATCTTCATTGTTTTCTACTCATTTGGGCGATAACAGAGAAGACAGCTGAGGTTATAGTCTTGCTGGGCACATTTTCCAGATGGGGAGAAAGTTACTATTCAGTTTTCCAATCACACGTACTCTAGTATCTTCCTTCTAATTTAGCCATCAATGGCAACAATCAACTTGTCAAATTTATATAGTAGATGAAAATAGAAAAGGTAAAATTTAAGTCGAGGCTGCTTTTATTTTTGAAGTTTAAATAACAGCTATTATCATTTTCTATAGCCCATTATGTATGAATGATATCTAATGCCATGAGGTTCAACCATGGGTTTTCATGAGCTTTTATTGTTCACTTTTACATCATATTTTATTTTAATCAATGAAGAAATTACTATGCTACAGATCCTACTTCAGCTCTGTGAAATTTTTCTTTTAAGTTATTATTTCACAACAAATAATATACACTTGATTCAACACTAGGACTGAGGATTTGAAGCAACTGCAATTAAAAGTATACTATTTAAGTTCAAATACATAACAGTTTAATTGTACTTTATATTCTATAATAAAATTATCTAAATGAATCTGAAGTATAAAGTTACACTTCTTTCAAAAACATATCAAATACTTTCTAGCTGATTCCTAGGATTAAATTTTTTACAGCGCAAATGTGTGATATAAATTCCAGGTTATCTCATATTAAAGGGCTCATTTACCAATAATGAGTTTATTCACTCATGTAAAACAGGGTTGCTCAATCTCAGCACTACTGACATTTTGGACCAGATCATTCTTTGTTGTCCTGTGCATTATAGGATGGTTAGTAGCAGCCTGGCCTCTCTCTGCCCCCTGGATGTGACAAGCAAATGCATAATGTCTCCAGAAATTGCCAAATGTTTCCTCCATGCGGACTTGCCTCTGATTGAACCACTGATCTAAAACCTGCGTGAGGGTCTTTGTGTGTCAGGCACTGTGTCTGGTAGTAAGGATGCAGAGATGATGAAGATCCAGCCTTAAAAACTCACATCTGAAAGTGGAGACGTGTACCTATCAATGTAAATAATAACAGGTATAATGGATGCACTATATATTGATTTATTCAATATTATATTCCCCAACTAGCCATTCAATTGATCTCATGTAAAAGGCTCACTCAAGCCTGGCCAGTGTGGCTCAGTGGATTGAGCATCGTCCAGTGGACTGAGAGGTCCCAGTTCAGTTCCGGGTCAGGACACAAGCCCGGGTTGCAGACTCAGCCCCCAGAGTGAGGCGTGCAGGAGGCAGCCAATCGGTGTTTCTCCCTCACATTGATGTTTCCATCTCTCTCACTCTGCCTCTCTCTGTAAAAAAAAAAAAAAAAAAATCAATTAAAAAAACATATTTAAAAAAATAAAAGGCTCGCTCCAGAGGAAAACTTGTCTCATAATCTAATCTTCCTTATCCAAGCATGTATCATTCTTCAGACCTCATACTTGTCAAAGACACAGTTCCGTAGCTTATGTGACAGAAGAGCCCAGTTCAGAGTTTTCCAGTCACAGTTCAGCATAACTCTTGTAGCTTTTGACTCGTCGGTAAATCTCACCTCTCTGCAAGCAAACTCTGCCCCAGAACGGTCAGGTTTATGTCAGATCAGCTGAACTAAGGCTCGAACTCTCAATGAGCTCTATAAATCTACATACCTCTAAAGTGCAGGAAGTACATCCAAGCCACAGACATTTTCTTGCAACATACAAGAAAATAATACCACTTTTTTCCTAAAAATTGCATTATAAATAGAAAGACACTAATGTTTTATATTATAATAATACATTTCTAGAAGAAGACACTCTAAGCAGTATATTTATATCTTTCTATTGGGTGAATAGAGAAAAGAAAAAATACATTCAGCATAGATGTAGGGTAGATTGCTTCCTTAACCTCAGTCATTGGCAGAATGAAATTCAACATATATATATATATATATATATATATATATATATATATATATATATATATATATTTTTTTTTTTTTTTTTGGTACATGCCCCTAGCGGGAACTGAACCCAGGACTCTCTGGTCCACAGGCCGAAGCTCCAACCGCTGAGCCAAACCAGCCAGGGCTATTTTTGTATTTTTAATGGCAAGAAGCAAACTGCCAAATTGAAACCAGCCTTCAATATCATTAACTCTATAGTTGAGATATTTTTATTATTTAGACATATAATGCCAGAATTATTTTCTGACATTTATTGGCTATTCTGGTAAATGTTTTGCAAAGATTACCTTACCTAGTACTCAGAATAACATAATGACATTATTATTTTCATGTTACATATGAGGAAACTGAGACTTAGTTAAATAATTTGTTCAAGGTCATATATAGATGCTTAGTAGCAGAACTTAAATTTGAACCTTTCTACTGTTAACTATTATTCTTTTTCATTAATAAATTTGTCAGCAATATCTTACCTAAAAACAATTTGGAGGGTGTTTACTATTTTTTCATGGACTACATTTCTAGAGATAGCTTATAGAAGTAAGAAGAAATTCTTAATTTGATTTATTTATAAGGCAAACAAATATCTCTAAAAGGCGTCTCCTTAGGCTTCACTTGAGGGAGTTCACATTACTTGTTAGGCTCTGGTGGATCAGTGCCATTGCCTAGGTTGATATTTTATCTCTCATTGAAAGTGACTATTTTATGCTGCTATTCAACATTGACAAAGTATCCAAAGCAATGAGAGATGAAAATATTTGGAAAGGAAATAACGAAATGAACACTTAATGAAAATGATGTGGCTCTTATGTACCTTTAACGGTGTTTACCCTAACTTTTGTAAGGTTAAGTTACCATCTTCTTCTATTACTTATCAGACAAAACTCCTAAAAGTAAGTGGAAGAACTAGGTAGAATCATTTTGCAATCAAAATATTTAGAAGCCTATTTGCTGGCTTCTAATTTTTGCCAAGCTGTTTAATCAGTTCTTTATCTATAATCCCTTCTTCAACTGCTCCAATTATTTTTAGCTTTATTTTAATAAAACAATCTTTTGTTCTCTCAAAATTCTAAAATTATTGTTTCACTATATTAATTTAAAAATATGACTCCCGTATCTATCAAAACTAAGTGTACACCAAACCTATAACCCAGTACTTCTAAGCATATACATAGAAAAAAATGAGGATATGAGACATGAATTTTTATAGCAGCATTGTTCATAATAGTCAAAATCTAGAAACAATCCAAATGTCTACAAACACATAGTAGAAGGGATAGATTGTATGTTTTCTAAAAGATAATACTATAGAGAATTTCAACACCAAAAAAGCAAACAATCCAATTAAAAAATGGGCAAAAGATCTGAATAGACACTTCTCCAAAGAGAGCATACAGATGGTCAATAGATGTATGAAAAGATGCTCAATCTTACTTATCATCAGGGAAATGCAAATCAAAATCACAATGAGATATCACCTCGCACCTGTCAGAATGGCTACCAGCAAACAAGTGTTGGTCGGGAAGTGGAGGAAAGAGAACCCTGTGCACTGTTGGTGGGAATGCGGAGGTTCACCCTGTGGAAGGCTAGTATAGAGTTACCTAGAAAAGTTAAAAATGGAACTGCCTTAGGACCCAGCAAATCCACTTCTGAGAATTCATCTAAAGTAACTCAAAACACTAATTCAAAAGAATATATGTACTCCTGTGTTGTTTGCAATGTTACAATAGCCAAGATTTGGAAGTAGCACAAGTGTCCATCAGTAGGTAAGTGGATAAAAAAGTGGTGGCACATTTGTACGGTGGAATACTACTCTGCCATAAAAAGGGAGAGAATTTTACCCTTTGCAACAGAATAGATGAACATAGAGAGCATTATGCTAAATGAAATAAGCCAGTCAGAGAAAGACAAGTATCATATGATTTCATTCATGTGTGGAATTTAATAAACAAACTGAATTACCAAACAACATAGAGACAGACTCATAGATAGAGAGCAGGCAGACAGCCCTACTAAAAGGAAAGGGGGGGGGGGTGAAGGGATTGAGCAAAAACAGAGAGAAAATTCATAGACATGGACAACAGTGTGGTGTTTGTGGGGGTGGAAGGGGATGGGTGGAAATAGAAGAGGGCATAGAGAGGTAAATGGTGATAAAAAAATAAATTATATGTATATGTATACATATATATATAAAAGGAATACTATAGAGCACTTAAAAATACTGCTTGCATATGCAACAACAAGATGATTTGTGCAGGTGTTATGGAAAAAATAGGGAAACCAGATACAAACTACACACTATATAATTCCATTTATATAAAATTTAAGAACATAAAAAGTTAATTTTTAGAGATAGAATAGTGATTTTCTCTGGGGAATACAATTGGTATTAACTCTACAGAGACAAAAGAAAAAAACTGTAATTTTGTAAATGGTTTTTTTTAAATCTGTGTCAAGGCTACATAAATTTTTATATATATAGTATATTTATATCTAAAATCATTGAGTTGTATAATTAAGATTTGAGTACTCTGTCATGTTTATTTTCCTACAATTTATTTTAAATCATGCCAGATTTCTCCTTAAATCTGCACAGATTGGTCCCTAAGGTCCATGTTTTATGGAATTACAAAATATATTGATGTGTTTATATTTCAATTTATCATTATTATATGTTCAATTGCTTGATGGAGAAATCATCATAAAGGAATATAAAAGTGTTTATTGCTTGACCCTGGCTGTTGTGGCTCAGTGGACAGAGCATCATGCCAGGCACCAAGAGGTCGCCTGTTCCATTCCCTGTCAGGGCACATGCCCAGGTTGCGGGCTCAATCCCCAGTAAGAGGCGTGATGTTTCTCTCTCTCTGATGTTCCTATCTCCCTTTCCCTTCTTCTCTCTCTTTCAAATCAATAAAAACATATATATTTTTTAAATGTTAATTGCTTTTATTGGCATTCTAATATTTACTTCTTTGAGGAGAAGATAGCTATGGATCAAACTGTCTTATCTTAGTGCAGATGTCTAAATACAGAGCTCACATACAATATGTACTTTTAATAAAATTGCAAAAACCAAAATAAGTAGAAACAGGCTAAATAAGTAATAATAAGCTTAAATAATATTAACCATGATACGTTTTTATCTACCTCTTTAAAAACATATCTGAATTTATTTTGTAGTTGATGTCATTAGAAATACTTAGTAAATATTGTAATATCAATAAATACAAAATCAATATACTAACAACAAAGAGAAAGTGTAGTTTAAAAATACTATTTGCAACCATAATTTTAAAATATTATGGCAAAAAAGTAACTAAGAAACATAAAAAACTTTTTCTAAGGCAAAGATAGTAAAAAAAAAAAAAAATGCTATTTATGGGAGAATAAAAATTAAGAAAAAATTTAACAAATATGTTAAGACCTCTACCTGAACAACTATAAAACATTATTAAGACAAATTAAGAGAACATAAATAAATAAAAGGATATAACATTTGTGGATGGACAGAATCGGTGTTGTCTATTTCCTCAAAATTGATCTACAGAGTCAATACAATCTAACAAATATACCAGCTATTTTTTTAATTTGACAGATGTTAAAATTTATATATGAATAACAAAGAGACAAGAATAGTCAAAGCAATCTTGAATACAACAAGATGGGAGAGCTTACTCTACCCAATATTAAGATTCAAAAGAAAGCTATAGTAATTCCCTGTTTATATTGGCACCAGGATTAAAAAAGAGAGATCAATTAAGTAGAAATAATAGAAACTTCATAAACAGACCCATGAGTACACTTGATCTGTAACAAAAATAGCAAGATGTTCTTTTTGATAAATGGTGCTGGATCAATCGAATATTTATATAGAAAAATACAGTAAGCTTGACCCCTACTTCATAATATACACAATAATTAATTCCAAGTAGATTGTAAAGTTAAAAATGAAATTAATTTATAAAGCTTCTAGAAAATATGAGACTTCATGACTTTATAATAGGAAAAGTTTTCTTAAATAAGACCCCAAAACACAAAAATTAATACAAAGTATTGCTCAGTTGGTCCATAATAATCCTAAGAACATTTGTTCATCAAATGTTTATAAAATAAAAGTATTAAGAGAGTGATAAAACTAGGCATGGTGGGAGACATATTAATAACACGTATAAGCAACATAAAGAACTTCTACAACACAATAAGAAAAAAATTGACAAACTAATAGAGAATAAATAAACAACACATTTGAACAAAGTCTTACAGAAGAGTATATTATAATTGACCAATACATATATTTTTAAAGGGTTTAACCATAGAATCAGAAAATTAAAATCACAGCTGATACCCTTAATATATGCTCCAACTGTTTAAAATTAAAAACAGACAGTAGTAAGTGTTGATAAGATTTCAGAGCAACAGGAACTCTCAGTCACTGAGGTTGGGTCTGAAAATTGATATAATCACATTGAAAATGGCTTTACATTATATACTTAAACTGAAAAAGATATATTATTCATACACCCTATGGCCCAAAATTTTCACTCCAAGTCAAATACTAAACAAAATTTGTTCTTAGTGCATCTATTGGAATGTTTTTAGCAGCATTATTGGTAGTAGCAAAAGACAACCCAATTACCCATCAAGAGTACAAAGATACATAGGTAGTGATACATCCCTATGTTAGAATACTATCCAGCAAAGAAAATGAATATATACAATAATATAAATAAATCTCACAAAGACAATTTTGAGCAAAGAAGCCAGGCACATAAGATATAATATTGTGAATTTATGTATTTAATACAATTAAAATATCAAAAGCACGAGCACAATTAAATTACAATTTGGAGGAATAAATGCTCGTGTGGTAAATCACTCATGGGGGTGCAGGGGAGTTATAACTGGAGAAGTCAAGAGAGCAGGAGCAAAGGAAGAGTGATATCCAGGGGTTCTGAGGGTGCTTGTGAAAGAAGGTTAGGAAGAACTTATGGGCTATGGGAAACACCTTAGTGCATTATGGAAAAACATTCAATGGAACAGAAACTACTTTTTAAGAAAAGCTTGGGGTAACTCAGGATGACCGCCAGTATGGCCCTATCCAGCCACTCCCATTATTTGCTGCTGACCTCAATTCTGATCAGTCCACGTCTGAGCTCTACTGGTTGGCAAAGTTTGTGAGTAGCTCCCTGGGTTAACTACAGTCCATCCTCATTATTTGTGGATTCCATATTTACAAATCTGCCTGCTCCCTGAAATGTATTTGGAACCCCAAAATGAACACTCCTGTTTCTTTGTTGGTCATTCATGCACATACACAATTTGAGTGCCTGTCTCACACTGCCCAGATGAGGTCAACGGAGCTGCCTGTATCTTCCTGTTTCGCTGCCAGAGAGATGACCAGAGGATGGGGGCGGGGCGCAGTGCGGCACAGCTCCGGGGCCACTCGGACTGGGGCTTGAATCCCCACTCTGGCACCTGTTGCTGGCACAGCTTTGGGCAAGTCACTTAATACTTCTGGACCTTGTTTTCTCTCCTGTAAATAGTATAGAAAAAATTTTAGAAATTGGAGAAAGAAAATATACCAGGATGAGCTGTCTCAGGATTTAAGAGTATGTAATCTATGTTAGATGATAAATACATGTATGTGTACATATTACCCCCAGGAGCAATGATTCAACATTTGCTAACTCAGGATTGGTGGCAATGTTATGCAACATAACTGCCACATGGGTAACAAAAATCAACTGTACTTAAATGTACATACATATCCATATAATATACAGTACCTGCTACATTGTATTTTGTTTATATGTGATGTATAATAATTGCTTATATGTGGAAACAATAATATAAGCAGAACCACTTTAAAACTGCAGCTGGTGCTGTCACGCCTGAGAAACTGCCTTGAACGTCTCATACCTCAAAACTTGGAATGCTAAAAGCAGGGCAAAATAATCTTGGGACTGGGCCTCTGCAACCCTGTTTCTTGCAAAAGAACTGTTTGCAAAGGTAACAAGCAAGTAGTTATTTTGACTAATGGACTAGTAACCATTGGGCTGGAAATTAGAAAATTTATTTGGAATCATCATCGCTGTTATATTATCCACACCAAAAGAAAGGCCTTCCTCCTATGTACCGATTGCCATTGTCTCGAAACTGGGACATTGTTTGGGTTTCTGCCTGAATCAATGATTCCCAAACAGCTATTCTTATTGATCTCAAGATAAATGCTTGTTTGCCTCTCACTTTGAGAGGCCTTTTTATTTTTATGTTAACATATACTATATATAATTATTCTTAATTTATGTTACAAATTGTCCATGTAGAAATACAAGACTGGATAAAATATGTATAACTTTATCTTCTATGTAATGCTGTCATTTTGAAATAGCATTCTTTCATATTAAAAACCAAGGGAGTTTTTGGCTTTTGCTAATAACAGTCTATACAACTACTTCTTCTTCCTCTTAGTCTCCACCCCCTCTCCCCTAGAACTTGGAGGTGTACACATGAGCTTGACTTCTAAAGAAAACAGTCTCAGAATGATGCTTCTCCAGGTGTCAGTCTGTGAGGATTTTTCTCTGCAAAGCTCCATTTATAGTCTTCGCCAGATTCTCATTCAGAGAAGCACTTATTTAAAGCCGTTTATAACCAACTTCCCAAAACATTGACTGCCAATTGCACTTTATACTTTGCAAAGAAGCTATTTGTCACTATACATTGCTTATCAGATTTGGTTTGTTGAAGAAGAAATGCCTTTTATTTAATGTGAAAAATGACTTCTGATTTGACTTAGTGCCAAATTTTAGCTTAGGTTTTTCTAGCTTCATTTTCTGTTTCCTGTTCTCTAACCACAGAAGTATGTACAAATACTGCAAAATATGCCTGTTTAATATAAACAACTGCAGGGTCTAATACTAAAAAGGTACAAGCATACTAAAATATGTAATTAGACTACTTAATTTTAAATTGGAAAAATCTTTATAAAAATAGATAAAATAGAAAAAAATCTAATTATTAAGCTTTTCTAAGTATTCGCAATTATACATTGTATAAATCACCTGTTTGAAAGAGGTGTTTCACTTCTTTTTCAAATTCTTAAACAAAGAAAATTAGCTTTTAATTGTAGAAACCTAGAAGTAGTTATTAAAGTAAAAATATATAAACAAAGTTGTATAATAAGAAACTAATGTGATATATATGGTTTTGTTGATTTCATGTTAGATCTTATCATCTATTTTTTTTAAATAAGCATTCAAACATGAGAACTTTCAAAAACCTCTTCTATTTATATAGCACTTTATTTCTGAAAGAACTATGGAAAACACACACACACACACACACTCATGCACACATACATACACCAGAAAGATAGAGAGGCTTACCAAGGTTAGAAAATGAATCTGTAAGTACAACAGAAACTATAATTTAGATTTCATCCCTCACGGTTGTATCTATTAAATTCATTTCTGTTCATATCCTAAAATATAGTATTTTCTTATAGACAAAGCCAACGCATTTTACTTTTTTTCTCCTGATAAGCTATTAGAATATAATAGCTTAGAGAATCAAGACTTAACACATTGCCCTTCTAAGTGTCTACCTGAAAAAGCATTCATTCCATTAAAGAACAGAGGAGGAGAAAGAAAGCTAGAATAAAAAATACAAAGACTTTTAAACATCATACAAAAAGTTTACCTTTAAATCCACTAAGAACTCTGAGCATGTTTTCGAACATCACTTTGAAATTTGTTTGTCTTCCAGCTATTAAAATTGGATTCCCCACCATTGGCCTTAACCCAAAACTCTATTTACATGTATTGGCAGTGGGACCAGACCTGATACTTGTTTAAAAGAGAGCTCGGTCTTTGTGTATCACCCATTCATTGGTTTGTAGCCTTGCAATCAGAAAGTATATACAACAGAACGTTGCCACTCTAGCCAGAAAAAAGAGAGGAGAGGGGAGGGTGTGGAGAATTGTTGCGTCCTGTCCTTGGAACTGTGGACACTGACTGAGCACTTGGACGTGCACTTGGCTCTGTGTTCCTGTTTGTCTCCTCTCACCAACCTCTGTCTTCAAAGCCACTCAACCCACGATTCATTTAACCTCACCACCAAGTCAATGCCTATCTTAGTTATCTATTGCTGTATAATAAATCACTGTGACTTAAAGTAATGCACACGTATTATCCCACGTTCCTCTGGTCAGGAATCTGGATGCCACTTAGCTATGTTCCCTGCGTCAGCATCCCTCTCACTGCAGTAGCAGTGTCTGCCAGGGAGGGGGTCTCATCTGAGGCTCTACTGGGAAAGTTGCATGTGTTTGGGCCAGATTCAGTTTCTTGCAGATTATCAGACCAGGGGCCTCGGGTCCTTCCTGGCTCCGGTTCCTTGCCACGGGGGCTTCTTCACAGAGCAGCTCACTTTATCAGAACCAGCAAGGGTGAGTGTTACAGCAAGACAGAAGTCAAACTCTTATGTGACATGATCATGGAAGTAACATCCCACCACCTTTGCTTCATTCTATTGGTTAGAAACAAGTCACAAGTCACCGCCCACACTTAAGGAAAAAAACAATCACACGAGGGCATGAATAATACCAGGAGGCAGGGACTGAGGGCCTCTGAAAATCTATCTGCCACGACGCCGGCCCTAAGTCAGTCATCCACTCTCTGTTTTTTGTTTCATATCTTGGTTTCTTGAGTGTTGTGTTCCACCTTGTTCTTCATACTTGATTAATTGCCTGCTAAGTTGGCCATTTATTTTCTATACATACACCTCCTTCATCTCTGCTAAGCAAATGCTCTATTTTTTGACTCTTGAATTGAATGATAGGTTTTCGATACCAATACTCCTCGTGTACACTTATTGACTTCCTGGCACTGAATGTCTGTCTACTCACCTTCAAATACTGGTTAGATGGCTACTCTGCAATTTGATTTAATGAAATCAAACCTCCAGAATAGGTAGTTTAATAGTGTTAAATATCTACTATAAAAAGAATACAGGTGTGGTTCAAGCACTATTAGTCTACTTTGACTAATAGTGCTTGAACCACACCTGTATTCACTTCATAGATTAGTGTTCGGAACATGTCTCTTTGTCCTGATTCCCAAGACTCACAGCGTATTGCAACATTTGCCATTCTCCTGATTGTTTGTTTAGATCTGCCTGGTTTTCTGACTATAACCTATCTGGATCTGGTCCATCATGAAAGTGTCTGAGCTTGAGTTCTAATAGGGGTTTACTTTTCAGTACAAAAACGTCTCTCTCATAAACTCCTCCCAGCTGAAGTTCCATATCCAATCATAAACACAAGAATTTAACAAAATATAAATAACTACTCATTGAAGCACAACTTTATAATGATGAAGAAAGAGGCTTGAATCCAAAGAAATATTTATCTTTTTATAGTAGATATTTAACACTATTAAACTACCTATTCTGGAGGTTTGATTTCATTAAATAGATAGGTTAAGTGGGAAGAAAATAGTTCTCTATTGATCTAACATTCTTTTAAAAACAAAAGAGGACCAGAGGCACATATAAATGAAACAAACTAACAGAGCTCAGAAGGGAGGAGGATGGGGAGGACGGGAAGAAATCAACCAAAGAATGTGTGCATACCTGCCTAGCCCATGGACACAGACAACAGTGTGGTGAAGGCCTGCGTGCGGCGGGGCAGGGGGAGGGAGGAAAAGGGGGGAAATGGGGGACATCTGTAATAAAGTCAATAATAAAAAGAAATACATCTTAGTGTGAATCAAATGTTTATGCTCTCTTCTCTGCCTGAGATAACCTTTGGTATAACCTCTGTTTACCTGTCAAAATCCCATCTATGTGTGAGCTCCTGGGACTGCTATTTGGTCACCCGAACCCAACATACAATGAGCTCTCTTTATAAATCTTCAGAGACAACACTCCTACTGCTCCTGGGTGTCCCATAGCATTACTTTTATGTACTCCCTTTATGATCCTGCTGGGCTGAAAATATCCCTATGCCAAATACAATATTCTTCTTTTTAAAAGAATTTTATTGAATTTATTGTGGTGACATGGGTTAATAAAATTATATAGGTTTCAGGTGTACAATTCTATAATACATCATCTATATACTGTATTGTGTGTTCACCACCCCAAGTCAGGGCTCCTTCCATCACCATTTACAAAACAATATCCTTCTTACTCTTTTACCCATTGAGATATAGTCAGTGTATCCCTGAGCATTTTAGTTTTTCAATAAATATTTACTGCATTTTATTACATTGTATTGTGTATCTTTTCCATATTAATGAAGAGTCTTTCCCAACGTATTTTTAGTATTTATACAAGTAATAGATTAAGAGTCAAACTTTTACTATGAATAGATAATATTTGCGTCTGGGAAGCAGAGTTGGTAACTGACATTACATGTGATTTCATTCGTGATGACTGCTTTAAGTTAAAAGTATGATGCTATTTACTAATTAATAATATTGTAAATAAACTGTGAAACTCATCTTTTAAAATATCTGCTGCGGATTTACCTGTAGTGGGTAATAAATGTGTTTTTGTTTTCTTTGTCTTATATCTTTCTAGTTTATTTCTTATTAACCTATCAGTTTCATTTTGACATATCTGCATCCTCCAAAAAAAGTGTTGTATTTTGTATGTGGATACATTCGTTAAAGGTGTAATGTCATTGATATACCTTGAATGTCTTAAACCAACACAAACCTGAACCTTGGAATCAGAACCTTAAATGCATAAGGTTATCTGTCTATATGAGCAGGAAAGGCTGTGAGTTTCACTGCGGAGCCCCAGGAAACTGTTAAGGACATGGTGCCCCAGCTGGGTTCCCTTGTTGGGAACACCTCACTTCCCCAGTGGCTGGGATTGCTGCAGGAAGAGGGTCCTCAGATGTCAACCTCTCTGGGGACTGCTTCAGTGACAGAATAGTGCTTCACTCAAGTCACGTCTCCGTTCAGGGCAGCCCACATCTAAGGTCTGAGCAACATGGGAGATGAAGGACCTGCATGCTCATCACTGGAGCATCTCGGAAAGTTCAGCCCAGCTTCAGAGCTCCTGATGGGTTTGGCTACGTCCTTCACTGGTGCTTAATTTGAGCTCCATTTCCTCTCCCCAGTCCTGCTTTCTTCCTCCCCTTGCACAGGTGTTAAACCCTAAATTATTCACTAATAAATAGCGTGTTTGCTCACTTTCATCTGAGAGTCACCTTCACAAGAAACCCAACCTGCAACCAACACAAAAATGCTCTTGGTGCCGAATTTCCACCAAAAGATAGAGATGAAATTATGAATCTTTGCTGTTTCTGCCTAGAGAAGTTTTGTTGCTGCTTAATATTTGTTTGCCTTGCCCTCGCCCCCCAATTATTGGTGCTACTGACACTATGGGTCAGGTAGTTCCTTCTCATTTAGGGCTGTCCTGTGCATTGCGGGATGTTGAGCAACATCTCTGGAATCAACCACTAGGTGCCAGTAGCACCCAAACACCCACACTCAGTCTCCAGATACTGCCACTCGTCCGCTAGAGGGCAACACTCTTCGGCTGAGAACCACTGCCCTAGAGTTAGTTTTCTAGTTAAGGGCAATAGAAAAATAAAAGTCGATGGAAGAAAGTTGGTGTCATACAGACAGTAGGGGTCAGGGGTTGACAGTACTATGTCAAGGAGTTATCTGGCACAGGCCATGATGGACAGCTTGTCCCCTCCACCCCAACCCTATTCCACCCCGACCACCAATGAGCCATTAAGACTCAAGATTCCACCGTTCGGAACTAGGGATCAATGGATGTTTCCTTGAATGCAGTATAATATCTGTAGAGTCTCTAATCATATTTTAATGTTTATAAGATTCATTATTTATAGGTTTTGAAAAGGTATCCAATTATCTATAGATCTTGATGGCAAGAATTCTTGAATTCCACAGAAAAGCGGGAAGTTCTAGTTTTAGTGTTTTCTTCCCTCCTCCAAATCCTTAAAGTGCCAGGGTTCTTAAAGGCTTTCCTGATCTGCTTTCAATGTCTTGAGTATCTATTTAAGTCACAGAAATACTGCCTCCAATTATAATCTCTTCAATTGCAGGAAAGCTATGATATGGAAATTCTAGGGACTTTCCCCAACTCTCGAATTCTTTGGTATACACCAAAGCTGGAGTTGGGGTGAGAGGAGACCCACAATTGAGGAAGGAGGGGATCAGAGACCTGTGGGGACTAGCATATAAAGACTATACATCTTTAAAACATAGCCCTGTCTTTTGTAGGTCTGGTGATTTTTTTTTTTCCTCTTGAAAATTGGAATATATTTAAATAACTTCCCATCACCAAGTGCCCCACTCACCTCTGCTCTTGTCACATGTCGGTATCGTCCACATCATTTTAAAAAGAAGTTCGAAAAGAATGTGCCCTTATATATGTGTGGGTGCCATGAAAGGGTTGTACGCAGAAGAAATAGCTGTTTCTCAACACTGTAAGTATTGTTTGTATTTTTGGATCTAAGGTTTTACAATATTTTAGGTTTATTTTCTGCCACCCAATTCAAATTTTACACGTTTACTAACGTACCTTTGCAGCACAGAAGTTAGCTTTAGCAACTGCACAGGGTAAGAAGCAGAGAGAATATCCATGAAATACAGGTAATTATTAATCTTATCAGACCATTTCTTCCCATGAAGAATTTATAACTTTCTCATCTCTAATGAAATTCCCTGCCACAGAAGCATACTCTAATTACAGCCGCCTGCTTCTAGCAGGGTATTCATCCCAGACCAATGTGTGGTGAAACATTCTAATCCATTTTAAGCGTGTAATTTGTTTCTGCACTCAGATTCTAGGCAAAGAGCAGCTGGGTGTCACTGGAGACTTCTCTTACACGGTGAGGGCAAGACCAGTTAAACCAGAAGTTCACCGAGTGGAAACCGAAGATCCTAATAAAAGAATATTAATTTCGGACACGCAGTGGGGAAAATGGTCACAGTGGCTTACTAAAGTAGCTGACCCCACTGGTCGAGCCTGTTTGCTCACAAGCCATACGCTCCTCCTTTTCAAAGATCGAAAGGCATGGATTCTTCGCATGGCCATCCTTTATTCAATCATACACTGACTGTTTTTGAGCAAGGCACTATAATTTGTACTAAAGAGAATATCAAGAGATATACAAGAATACTAAGGAATATAAGCCACTGAAATTGTTTTTCCAAAGTTGATAGGGTAAAATAATTTTATAGAGTATTTTAAGATCATTTCTTATGTCTTGGGCAAAAAAGGAATAATCTGTGGAAGAGTCCATTTTTGTTCATACCACAAATATGTAACATTAAGTATATACCGTCTATTATTCATTCCACAATTTTATATTATTGCATAATTACAATTCAGAAATCTCAGATGCTGACATCGAAGGATGGTATATTCTATGACACAGTTATCTGTATTTAAAAGCCAGCATACAAAAGCTCAGAATAGACATAAGGTCTATAAAAGAGAAAAAAGTCACCATTCAAATTCCCACAATTGGAAATTATTTTAAAGGAAAATGTACAATACTAATTCAAATCTTAATGACTGAACCCTGGAGACAAGTACACACACACACACACACACACACACACACTCACAAGGTTGGAAGGCATCTCCTGTTAGGGTCTACATTTTTATTGCATTTTTAACTTTTACATCAGGTTACAATTAAATGCGAAACACTTTGAACAGCTGTTGTTCAGCCTTTGGTTGCTAATAGCCCTGCTGACGTTGCCCTTGTCTTTTCTGCACCTTTGTTTCATTTCCACTCCTCCCAAATTTCTGTGCTGGGATCAAAGAGCACACCGAGAAAAGAAAAAAGGAACACCATCTCCACAAAAGATAAAGAGCCGTATTCAACGGATCCAGAGCAGATTATTTCTAAAAAAGTGCTGCCAATAGCAAAGACCCACATGTGTGTGTGCGTGAGCGCGCACACACACAAACACACACACACACACACACACACACACACGGTTTTCATTTAGAGGTGAGCGTATATACGGTTTCAGATTTTAGAGCGAATGCACCTATGCACACCTGTGTACACACAAACATAAATAACAGAATTTATTTATTTCCTCAGACAATGAGAACAAAAACGAGCCAAAAGAACTCGTGTACTTCACAATTAATCTTTGTTAAATAGAGAACCAAGATTAAGTTCTGATGACCAAGGAAAAACACTAGACTCAGAACCAGAGCAGCCGCTGGCTACAGGTTACATCACCAGAGCAGCCGCTGGCTACAGGTTACATCACCGCCGCGGTTCAGCCGTGACACAGCCTCAGGCGTCAGTGCTGAGCAGAGACAGCCGTGTGGACATTGAAACTCTCTGGTCGCCTGACAGGCGTGCCCCACCAAACCCAAATGCAAGTTTGCTTCAGAAACAAACCTCAGGGTTGCACCATGACACGAACAATGCCCATAAAGAGAGTGAATGACCAGCATTAACTATCCCTAAATGGGTATCTCGGAAACTGATCACTGGTTATTGGTTTGTAATACCTGGATGGCCTCGTTTTATCCTTTCTATTGTAAAAGCATATATCAAGAGGGTTAGCCTGTAAACAGTTGACTCTGAGCTCATTTCGAATCCACAAGGCACAGGAGAGAGAGATAAATAATGCATGTAGTGATGCTGCAAAATGGTTTGAGCACATGCAAAATGAATGACCATATTACACATAGTTTAACAAAGGTTCATTTACGTTTGTTCACAACTGGCTGGCTGCTAAGCATAGACATCTGTATAAATATTAACCAAGACTCAGCTTTCAACAGATCATACTGACTAAGATGCCTTAAAGTAGTCGCAAACCAGAAGCCTGCTGTGTGGTTTGCAGACAGGGTGTGTTTAGACTCTGAAGACAATGGACATGATTTAGCACGTACATCATGTACTTAAAATTAACCCAGACCCTATATTTTTAGTGCTTGAAGCCATAAAAATATCTCCTATAATAAGATCTTTTAATTACCTTGATGAGAATGGGTACTTTATACATTTGAAAACCCAGTAAGGTGGTTTTGTTTTGTCTTGTTTTTACACATTTTTTCACACTAAAGTTATTCTATTTGCCATTTTGAAGGGAGTAAAATGGAAAGGAACTAAAAAATACAGGAGTAATAAATATCTCTAGCCTATCTTCCAAGATTCACAAATGAGCTATGTGTTGAATTAATTTTTAATTTGTCATATCTGGCACAGTCGGGCACCATTTCAAAGGTATGTTCATGGCAGGTACGTCTGGGCACGAGCAGTTAAATCTCAGTGCCAGCGTCTTCGCTAGGCAACCTCCATCACTATTATTGATCTGCTGTGTAACAAAAGGTCTGGAGCCTTTGACAAAAGGCTTTCAGTACATTTCTGTATTGAAGCCAGACAATGAAGGAAGTGCCTCTTGAGATTACACAGATTTATGATGGCCAAAAAAAACTTAAATAATTTCTAAAGCAAATTGTTTTTCTAAAAACTCCACCTTTGGCAGTTGCCCCCAATTTATCAAAGCAAAATAATACATTTTTATTCCCTTTCACTAGACCTTTGGCTAGCACTGTACCAGGAAAAAAGACATTAATAGTAATTGTCATTATTAGAAATTCATTCCAATCTCCCCTCATTTGCTTGCTCTGTTTGCTTCTGCCTCCTGTAGCACACCTGAAGAAGCAAAATCATAAGCCTATTTATATCAAGTTACTCCTATTAGTTGTCAATAAAATACGTATTCACCTCTTATTGTGTAAATAGCGCTGTGTTAGGCAAAGAGAAATATTTTTTTAACCAATGAGAAAAGCCTCTATTCCCACAAAACTCCTTCAGATTGGTTGGCAAAAAGATCTAGCCATGAAACAATTAACGAGTGCAGCAGCACATAGAAACCTGCTCTCATCCAGTTTTTTGCTTGTTTGTTTGTTTGTTTTTTGTATTGGAAGCATCAGAGAGGCTTCGCAAATAAACTGCAACTTGAGTTGGGCCCACACATTTTCATAAAATATGAACAGGTGGAGAGAGAAAGAAAGGATGGCCATAGACCTGAACATAAAGGTGTGAAAGAACATGGTTTATCATATACAAGCACATAATCTATTTGGAGATAAAACACACACTTACCTACATACTTAAAACTGGTCCAATAGGTTAGAGACAGGGCTTCGCCTAAGGTAGAGAGCGACACCCACGCGGCCTGGTTTTTAACATCTCAGAGTCTTTCAAGTCTGTCAGTTTTCATTACACACTGATCGAGTTTCACAAGAAAGTAGAATAATGCAAATTGGTATCTACTGAAAGCAACCATTACATTATTTTACACTTTTTAGGGGGTAACTTTTTCACGAATTGTAATTCTGATTTCTGGGCCAACTCTATACAAAATATGATAAACAACATCATCAAATAAGCAAATAGAAGTGGATTTTATATTTTAAAATATAAATAAATTAGATACCATGATAGCCAACAGTTATTTAATTAAATATCACTTGCAAGAACCGTGCTTGCGTTACCTCCCTCCGGGACCACCATCCCCCTCCACAGACCTGGCCTGCACGAGGAACTACAGCAGATGCCCTATACATATTGAATGAGTAAGTAAATACATTACAGAAATAGCGGCAGATAATGGGGAAACCCAAATTATTTCATGCTCATTACCCAAAAATGACTGCGTGGAAAAAAAATACTATTTTCATTAACATCCTCTCCAGTATTTTTCTGCCCTGGCTGGCTGGCTCCGTTGGTTGGAGCATCATCACGTACACCAAAAAGTTGTGGGTTTGATTCCTGGTCGGGGCACATACTTAGGTTGCAGGTTTCATCTCTGGTTGGGGCGCATACAGGAGGCAACTAATTGATGTTTCTCTCTCACATTGATGTTTCTCTCTCTCCTTTCCTTTCTCAATAAAATTAATAAGCATGTTCTTCAGTAAGGATTATAAAAAAAGATGCTCTCCCATTTTTAACGGTTATATGAAAAGGTATGGGAAAGGGAGGACTATAGTAATAAAAGGGAATTTTTGTTTGTTTTTAATGTTAAGAATGAAAGTTCTGTCTCCCATTTATGGCTGACTATATATGTACTGTACAATTTCAGATGATGAATGATTAGATGTTTTATGGAGACTTGGGATTTGGGTTTTAGATTTCAGCTTATGAATCCTAAGGTCAAAATTTGAAAAGTACTAACTTCTACATGTTCATGTATCAGTAATAAATATAAATTTCCAAAGTTCTCTAAATTTGGTCCCACCTTGGAGAAGCTAATCTTATTTTCCACTTGATTAACCCAGTAGATATTTAATTAAGCACTTACTATGTACAGAGCTTAGACACTGTGTAGTAGTCAAATAAATGTTATTGATATTCAGTACTTACCTTGGAGGAGATTATACAAAGACAGGATAGGCAAATATTTAAAAGTTATTAACAAGACAGTGTAATGCATATAAGTAACATATAATAGCATTACAGGACTTCAGGGAAGTGAGGTGCACTATCACTGGCATAGTCTTAGATGATTTTATAGAAAAAAAATAATTGTATCTTCAAAAATGGCTATGATTTAGCATGATGAAGAAGAGATTAGACTGCATTTCAGGAATACATTCATGGCATGAGGAAAATCACCAAGTCTGTAATGGGCATGACAGGCTTAGACAAAAATACAGATTAACCTTTGTTAAGAAAGACTATTTCTCTGGAGTGAGGGAGGTGATAGGGAAATCATAGTTTTGCAGCATGAGGAGAGCCTCAGATGACAGCCGAGGCTTCTAAGACACTTCTACAGACTGTGGTGGATGATGTGATGGAAGGGTACTTTTAAGATCGTTTATCTGATGGGCATGCTCGTGTGCAGGATGCATTCGAAGTGGGTGCCCTGGAGGCCAGATATGCTGGGAAATAAGCCGAGCACGAGCAAAGAGCCGCAAGCGCGTGACTGAAGAGGAGAGGATGGGTCGGAGTAACATTTCAAAAGAGAAATCAATGGCACTTATTGACTGATTGGACTTGAAGGGAGGCTCTAAAGGTCATTTTTTTAAACTAAAACAACTGCAGAGATGATCACAGAAGTAAAGGAGGTTCATGTACCACTTCAAGGATTGGCCCTCCAAGACCCCGTCCAAACTAAATTCCACTCCTACGTCTGCAGAAAATGTTTCGCTCTCTCTCCCCTTTGTCTGCTCAGTTATGTCCATCTGTTAACATTGACCTCAAGCCCACCCTTCCTTGGAAAACCTTTGCTGCCTACTCCGATCCTTGTACAGGGTCTTCTTCTTTGAGCCCCTGATGCTGTTGCTTCTTGTCCACAGAGACCAGGTGTCTGGTTCTTCCTCCTGCGTGTTATAATAATTATTTTTTGTATGAATCTTCCCCCCCAACTAATTTTCACTCTTTCTATATCACAAAAGTAAGCACTGAATTAAATATTAACTAATGTAAAATATAAACTATAGATTGAGGTAATAAATCTAAATAAATGTGTCTCTTTCCACTAGGTCACTGAAAATTTTAATACCCAAAGGCTACAGGAAAGCTATTTGCACCATATCTTCAAACACTAAAATAATCTCTTCTGAAATTTGAAGCTGAATGTGTGGCCAGATACTCAAGTATAATCTGTTAAAATAAAGCAAAAACAGCACCGGAAAAGTGTGGCAAATACCCTCTATAGCTGAATGGACCGTCAAAAAGCCTACTCTGAGAGTCACAATGGAGCCACACAGGTCCTGTGCTGTACAAAGAGAAACAATTCAATGATGTGTTTGTGCTGCTCAGAAAACCACACAAAGTCACTTTCTGCTTTTTGGTTTGCTCTTTGGCCCAGCGGAAAAAGTTGCCACAGAAATTGCTTTGTGCTCAGCCAAACCTCAACTTGTTCATTCCCGGGCCTGGGATCACAGAAGGTCAAAAAGTGAAACCCACCTGCTGTGTCACAGGTTCACAGTCCAGAGACTTGCTCTGTTCTCGGCGCTTCTGTGCAGGTTGCTCCTTGGGGACATGGATTTCCCCATCGAAAGGCCAACTCGTGATTAACTTGCACTTGGTAAACCGTCATTTGTTGAGAGTCGTTTGGGTTCTAAGCACAAGAATAAGAAATTTGGAGATCATATAAAAATAATTACATACCAAGAATTAAAATTAAAGATCCTGAAATACTAAATGTACTAATTTTGATATTTATAAATGCATAAAAAGATATTGCGTGGACAAAAAATAGAAATAATGATCTATAAAGCAACATGTAATTATGGTTAAATACCATCATAAAAACTTAGAGCATTATTAAGATTTATAGCATTATGAAACTTTTATAACGTAGACTTTAATCTAAAAACAGAAATATAATCAGCGCTGAGAAAAGGTCAAAAGAAAAATAAACAAAAAATCCAAGTATTCCTCAGACATTTAAAGTGCAGAAGCAGCGAATACCTTGATAATTTCTTCTCTAAATCCTAAACTATAAACACCATCAAATTTGGGATTTAGGTAATAAAAATAAAATGTTCAGTGATAACATTTCAAAATATTTTATAACTTTTTATTTATATTAGATCTTTGTTCTTAAGTAACATAATGACAAGTACATTTTTCTAAAGTGTACAATTATAATAAATGAATGGCTAAATGAATGAATAATTCTCTTACATTAGGTGGCCCCAGACAGCTGACTTTTCATAAGCCAATTTCTAGTATTTTGTCCATTCAGAGTTCTCTACACATAATTCACCGTAGCCTACAAAGAACTAAACAGCACCGGGGGGAAGTCATGTTGTTAAATCAATTATGTGAACTTTTTGAAAAAATTCAAAGTTAAGAGTCTCTTTTCTAGAAACCTGTGGGAAGTTTTGAGTGCTCTATGAAGTGTATGTTTGGCCATTACTCTGTAGTCAGGACCTGCCACATCACTGGCAATTACGTTTAATTGATGATAAACTGATAAGTAAATTAATTAATTCATATAGCAAAATATTTGACATCTTTTTCACTTCTTTGAAATCCTCCTCGATTTATGTCCAGGCTTCTGTCTTTGTTCTGAATAAGTGCAACTGCTAAAAGTTTATTGTGTGCATTTTAAATATTTCACACTAAGGTTAAATATATTCTATATGTAATTTTTTTGATTGAAAGAAAGAGTATTTTGGAAAAGTTGTTTTATTTCAATATCAAAAACCCCTTCTCTGTCTTTATTTAAATTGTAGGTGTACGTAGCAAATTCCACTCTGAATCAAAAACTGACATTGGGTTCTGGCTGCACTAAATATGAATAGCAAATTGCTCCCAGTAGTTAATATTTTAACTCATCAACTATAAATTAGCAAGGAATGGTAGTTGATTTTATCCACGTCTGCAAAGATAGCACTGTATTTTGAAAGGCTCTTCAGAGGTGGACAAGACAAGCAGGACAGCTAGGACACAAATCTCACTATGCCACGAGATCCCTTGATTTGTTGAACAGAGAAGCATAGGACTTCAGGGGAAAGTATTACGTTTGGTATCTTTCATTGGCGGTGTTTCTGTGTTTACCTCGGGTGGTGAAATGGGCCACGGCATCTGAGACCAGTTCTCCCTGCCGTGCGTGCGAGTTACCAGAGTTAGGCACTTCCCACCTCTGGGTGCACTGGGTACGTTTCTGAAGCGTCAGTCTTGTGGGGAGAGACGTGACATATCGTTTCAAATGTTCTAGAAACACTGCCTTAAAAAAACATAATGAACTAATTTATGAAATGAAGATTCATCTCACCTAGTGTGTTCCTTTATCAACTAGAATGTTTACATAAAGTAAAATCACAGAGGTCACAAAAAATGCTTTCTGGAATCAAGACCTCAACAAAAATTACATGGTCGTCATTAAAAATTACTCCAGTGATGTTCTTCAACATGACCAGACATGCCATTTTGTGACATTCTCCAGAGTTTAAGCTATCAGAGGGTTTCCTGAAGAATGATGAAATGTTACCACTTTGTCCCGGATACAAATAGCCTACAATGTCAATCAATAGCATCATATTTTTTAACAACCTACAATCCTAATGCTTTCAATGCTTATGCTTATCCCAGTGAAGGAGTTTCTGACATGAAGAAATGAAGGCATTTACTGTGGTCAAAAATATCAGTACACATGCCTAGTCAGTGTGGCTCAGTGGGTTGAGCATCCTCCCATGGACTGAAAGGTCTTGGTTCGATTCGGGGTCAGGGCAGGTGCCTGGGTTTCGGGCTCCATCCCCAGTTGTGGGGGGGGGGGGCATGCAGGAGGCAGCCAATCGATGTTTCTCTCTCACATGGATGTTTCTATTTCTTTCTCCCTTCCTCTCTCTCTAAAAAAAGCAATAAAAAATGTATTTTAAAATATCTATAAGCAAATAAGCACTCTTACCCCACATGGGATTGTTAAATCCACTCTGTGACTTTCCCCTCCAGAAATGAGCCCTGAGGGAAGCTGCCCTCCATTGTTGAATGGATCCCCAATCTGTTAGGAGTCCAAGGTGCTTGTAGAATTCAACACAATGTATTCTGATACCAAAACCAATTTTAAAACTGAGATATAATTTACACACCGTAAAGTTAACCCTTTAAAACTGTGTAATTCATTTTCTAAAATATTTACAAAGTGGTGCAACCATCACCACTATTCAACTCCACAGTATTTTCATCACCCTAAAAAAACAACCCCTTCTCCCTGGCAGTCACTCCCAACTCCCCTCCCTCGGCCCTGGCAACCCCAAGCAGCTTTCTGTCCCCGTGGGTCTGCCTACTCCAGATACCAAAATCAGTCCTGAAAGAGGATTTTTTCATTGGTTTGCTTGGATAGTTAACACTGCTGTATCTTTATTGTACTTTTTAAAATAGGTTTTTATTTATTTTAGATAGAGAGGAAGGGAGAGAGATAGAAACATCAATGTGAGATATATGGATTGGTTGCCTGGGTCACGCCCCTCGCTGGGGAGTGAGCACAACCCAGGCACGTGCACTGACTCAGAATGGAACCAGTGACCTCTTGGTGCATGGGATGACGCCCAGCCCCTGAGCCACACTGGCCATGCTGTTTTACATTTTAAAAATACAAAACATCTATTTATAAGGAAAAACAATTGCAGATTTTTGTCCAATGTTATTCAGTTATAGAATTCTTTTCTTTTCTTTTAATATTTTAAGTTTTTCTTCATTTCAGAACTGCCATTAGGAACAGACGTCATAAAAAAAAATGCACATACACTGGAGATTTTTCAAGGAACAGGAGCTGGAAATAAAAGTTAAGAGCAATCAGGAGAACTGAAATGGTCCCAGAGAAGCTCTGAGAATCACATTTCCTTAAATGCCCTTGATAACCTCTTCCAGTGCTTCCTTTGGGAACATGTGGAAATTCTGGCCAGGCTGCACGTGGCCAGCTCTGTGTTAGTTGCATCCGGCTTCTCCTCCGTTACTTGTTTGAGATGATGAGAGAAGACTTGATGGAGAGTCATGGACTTGTGGTAAACTTCTCGCAAGGGGCTCTGGGCACCCTCCGAAGCAGAGCCAGTGGCTCCAGCCTCACACTGAACATCGGTCCCAGATGGGTCCATATGAAACAGCTGAGGTCCTTTCTCATCAACTCCTCCAAGTAACAGCGCTACTCCAAGGGGACGAGACATGGCACCCAGATCTGCATCTTCTTCTCCAAACTATACCGCCAGATTGGACACAGCCTGTGTCACGCGCTCCACCGTCATTGTCTCATTGTAGGTGAACCAACGGTTCTGTGTCTCCACTTTGGGTTTATGAATCAAAGTCTTAGCATCAGCAGTTAGCCCAGCCATGGCACAACCTATGTGAGAGCATCAGTCTCTACAATGTTCTCAACGCTGCTTGGCTCCTCGAGTGGGGAGGTAGTTCTCTCTCCACAGCCCCTCTGAGGTCTGGATTCCAAGGGCTGTAGAACCGAGCTCGATAGCCTCAATGGCATATTCCACTGGAAATAATCTTCCTTCGGGAGAAAAAGTATTCTCACCACTGTCGTACTCACACCGGGTGAGAACGTGGCGAGGGTAGGAGCAGGTGGCAGCAGCCAACACCAGTGCCCCCTATAGGATTATTTTCTAGAGGGAAAAGGAACTTTGCTTCCTAGATTCAGTTTCCCAGAATTTGTTATTTCAATTATTTTATTCATGCTCCCAAAGAAAATTTCTTGAAGTAATTATATTATTTTCTCACAGGAAGCACATTAAATGAATTATATTTTATAGTTAAAACAAATAACACTAAACATAGCTTAAACATAAAAATTTACTTAGGGGGCGGGGAGTAGAGAGGGTATGGGGGGTAAATGGTGAGGAACAGAGACTTGACTTGGGGTGGTGAACACACAGTGCAGTGTACAGATGAGGTGTTGAGGAATTGTGCACCTGAAACCTTTATACTTTTGTTAACCAGTGTCACCGCAATACATTCAACAAAAAGAAAAAAATTTTAAATAAAGAGTGAATTTTTAAAAAAAGAAAATTTACTTAAGAAAGCAATGACTTCTCTAAAAAATATTTAGACATTAGCCATTTTAGCAAAATTGCTCAATTTTGTGAAAGAGAATCAAATGCAAATTTGTTCTAAGTAGTATGAGAACTAGAAATACAAATTTTCCTAAATGTATTATATTTAAATTAAAAGAAATTTACTCTCTGTAATAAAATAATAATGTTGAATTAAAATCTAGCATTCTGAATGGTAAGTGGTTTTGCTGACTGGCTTTGTTGATAAACCTATGATTTCAATACCTTCTGGATTCTTTGCAGCGTCAGTGCTGAGATTTTTCAAACTGGGAAGCAGAGACCCCTGGACACTGATGTCCCATAGTCTCAGTGAGAAGCTCAGGGTCTAGTTTAAGGTGGTGTGATGAAAGGAATGAATGAAAAGAGGTAAAGAGGAACATTTTATAATAATAAAGAAGTCAGTTCATCAAGAAGATATAACACCCTACAGGTATATGCATCTAATAACAGAACTTCAAAATACACAAGTAAAACAGAATAGAGAGAAAAAAATAAATAAAAATTAAGGTTTATTGTTGGGTATTTTAATATTCATCTCTCAGAAGTAGGGGAAAAAATCAGTACAGATATAAAAGGTAAGAGCAGCCCTGGCCAGTTTGGCTCAGTGGTTGGAACATTGGCCTGCGGTCCCTAGAGACCCGGGTTTGGTTCCCGCTAAGGGCATGTACCTTGGTTGCTATTTGTCCCCGGCCCTGGTTGGTCGTGCGGGTGGCAGCCACTCGATGTGTCCCTTTCACGTCGATGTTTCTCTCTCTCTCTGTTCCTCTCTCTCCCTCCCATCTACCTGAACAAAAAATGGAAGAATGTCCTCGGCTGAAGATAAAAATAAAATTTTAAACATTTAAAAAATTAAAGGTGTGAGCAACTCTATTAGTTCAAGCAGACTGATATTTATGGAATACAATACACAACAACAGGGCATCACACACTCTTTTCAAGTGCACGAGGAATATTCACAGACAGGTCACATGCTGGTCCACGAAATAAGTCTTAAGAAATTTAAAAGAACTAGTCATGATGGCGTGGGTTCTCTCAGTACAAATGAATTAAATTATAAATCAGTGATGAAAATGTTTCCAGAAAACCCTTAAATATTTGGAAATAAGGGAAGACAATTACAAATAACCCAGAATCAAAGAAATTACAAGAAAAATTTTAAAATATTTTAAATAACATGACAATGAAAACATATATCAGAAATTGTGGGATGCAAGAAGAACAATGCTATGTCTAGAGAGAAATTTGATGTTTATGTGGTTATAATAGACATTGTGGAAAACAAATGATCATGATATATTGAAACAGTATTTACCATTACTGGGGAACCATTTAAACCAATTTTACTTGGAAGAGCAGGAGGTAAGGGATAGGTTTGGGGGCACGGAGTATACAACCTGGGAAGAAGAGCAGATATTTGGCCTTGACATTTTATTATTATTATTTTATTTTTTGGTACGTGTCCCTAGCGGGAACTGAACCCAAGACTCTGTGGTCCATAGGCCGACGCTCCAACCGCTGAGCGATACTGGCCAGGGCTGGCCTTGACATTTTAAAATGAGGCTAGGGGAAGAATTTCTGGGAAGGAGGGAGCATGAGGAGAGACAGGGAGGGGTACGCTGGTACATGAAATGTTGTTGACAGAACAGCTAGTGTTCCAACTGCCTGAAGCCTGAGATTGATCGGGGAGAGTGGAGCTGAGAACATAAATGAGGGCATGTGTCAGATGGCGACGGGCCTGGTACGCACTATGTTTTCATGTAAATAAATGTGCATGTCAGAACCCCTTCTGTGAACACATCCAACAAATCCTCCTTTTGCTTCTTTGAAGGAAAAATGACCAAGACTAATGCAACAATCGGTCCAATACACATTACAACTATTGCAAAACAGGAGGAAGGTTGATGAATACCAAAATCAGGAGGCTTTTCCATATGTATCAGTCGTGGTAGTTTATTTGCCAGAAGGAAGAATCATTTCAGTCACTTGGAAAGTTTACTGACGCTAGGCTCAACTGCACCTCCGCGTATCACCCAGCACACCAAGGACAGGGACCAGCCCAGATAAGATACATTACTGACAATCTTCCATTTACAAACAAAAGATTATTGTAAAACGAAACACACTAAAATCCAGCAATGCGTTGTCACTTCCAGAAATGGTTTTGCACCAGGTGATGTAAAGTAACGAACTCTGCACTGATTGATATGGTCCAGTGCGTCAAGGCTTCCCATTGGAGGTGAACACCTGCAAGAATCCATACTATTGACTTACTGGTAACATCAAAAAGCTGTATGAAATGCTGAAATATAAACAGAATTTCACATTGTCAGAAATCGTACGGCAGTTTTGTTTTCCCTAATTCACAATTAAATTATAACAGCAGCAAGTGGTATTCTGGGCCGCTCAAGTTACTCGGCTGCAGAGCCAGAGAATTTGATGAGGTGTACTATTTTTCCCTCAAGGCTAAAAATGTAATTACGAAAACGTCCTGAACTGAAAACAGTATTGTCAGCTGTTTGCAGGAAAGATAAAAGATCATTTAGAGGTAAAGAGATTATGGATAAGAAATACAAAATTAAGTTGAGACCACCAGTATGAAGAGAGCAAGTGATAATCAATAAGAACTAAACATCAAAACATTTTATCATAGTGAAAGAATAAGGCTTTTCCTTTTTCTCAAAGAACAGCACAGAATTACTTAATTCATCTCTCTGATTAGTTCTCTTGGATGTTTGAAGATGGAAAGATATCACATGATGATACAACTTCGAGTGGTGCTGAAATAAGGAGCCTGAATGTGCCTCAGTGTGTCAAACTGACAGTCTGGGGGAGGCACCACTACACTCAATGACCACAGGCTCCTCTTCGTAAGTTCGCACTGCAAGAGGTACTTAATAGTGTCTTCACTCCTTGCCCTCAAACCTATCTTACTCTACGTCCTCTCGGCAAAATGGAGGTATTAATATTGCCTTCACAAGATTTCCGGGAAGCTCAAATAATCGAATGGACGATACACGTGAAAGAACTGTATGATGCAGAGCCCAACACACAGGGCATCATTACAAAGTGCCTCCTATTTATAAAGCCCTTTTCAAAGCATTCTGGACATCATCCAGTCCACAATTATTACCAAGCCTACAGCATGGCAGGCTCTCTACCAGGTGCTGGGGAGAAAGACACAAGAGCCTCACCCTCAGGGAGCTCACAGCCTCGATCCTGGAGGAAAGACAGACATGTCATTGGACAGTCATGTCTGTGCCTAAGGAACATGCCAAGAAAGCACAGAGGACAGGAGTGTATTACCAAGGAGCTGGCATTTAAGTTAAGAAATTAGAAGCTAACTCCTGTTCTCAAGACTGGAATTCTGCAGCTCCCCCAAATACTTAATGGCAAACTTGAAATGATCACAGTTGACCTTGTTATCAGTTCTCCGATGGTAGAACGGAGAGAGATCTGTTATTGTTTGCACGAGGAAATGAGCTGTAGAAAAGATCAACAACCTGTTCTGGTTGGATGCCTTGCCTTGGGGGCCCACAGCGAAACAATGCCTGGGCAGCAAGACTGGTCTTCAGACTCAGGGAGTGCTCACCTCTGAGCATCGTCGTCTGTTTGGTGTTCGCAGTCGTGGAAAAGGAGCATGGGGCCTTGTGGGACGTAAAACTCTTCATGCCAGACACGTGTTTTGAAAAAGGAATCATGACTTTCAGAGAATCAGGAGAGTCCATCAAAACGAGTGAAACACAGTGAGCAGGTCTTCACGCATGTAAGTGGTTTACATTCATGGACAGGCCAGTCTCAAACCCCATAGTTGTTCTGGGAAGATAAACCTCAATTGTATGCTATGGGAATGTCAAATAAACTGATTTTTATATAACAGTTACCTTGGCCACACTACCCCACAGAGAGTGTAAAAGTCCATGCATGCTAGGTGGCCCATGTAGGTAAAAAAAAAAATGTTTTATTGCCTTCTCTGCAACCACACCACACACACACACACACACACACACACACACAGTGCAGCACTAGCAACTTAGCATCAACCCCACACAGTGAGTGCCTGGCAACTGCTGCTCTGCTAACTCCGGAAGGATTTCCTGAGTATTTCTGAAGGAGCATCCAGAGCTGCAGCAGCAACACCCTGTCGATGAGCAGAGGTCAAGGAGCTCTTTCCACCGCGGGAGCCGGATGGAAGGGAGTGTAATACTTGTGGAGAGGAGCAAGGCGGGAGCTGCTGCCCGCTGGGAACAAACTGAATTTCAGAAAACAATCCTGGTGTCCAACAACAAAGAGATATTTTAAATAAATGCATTTGCAAGATTGAACATTGTGCAGCCATTAAAAAGTATGTAGCAATGGAAATTTTATTTTGTGGGTCAATGCTCATGATATAACGGGAAATTTTTAAAATTAGGCTAGAAAACGAATGACAATTTACTTAAATATACATGTATTAAGCATGTTTATATGTGCTATTTCATATATTTTATTTAAGTACTACCTAAGTTATACATCATAAATTTAAATATCAAATATATTTAAATTGACATTGAATATATATAGGGGAAATAGATACAAAAAGAATACACTAATGTTAACCAGCAGTTTTTAAATATTTCAGCATTTAATAACTGTAATAATAAACTTTGTGAATAAAGGTAAACTTTGGGAATAAAGGTATAATTTCTTGGTTAAAGATGGAAGACTGGAATTATGTATTAACCCCCAATGGCTTTGAAGTATGCACAAAAGCACCCTGGCTGGTTTGGCTCAGCGGTTAGAGCGTTGGTCTGCGGTCCAGAGAGAGCCGGGTTTGGTTCCTGCTAAGGGCACGTGCCTTGGTTGCAGTTTGTCCCCGGCCCTGGTTGGGGTCGTGTGGGTGGCAGCCAGTCAATGTGTCTCTCTCACATCAATGTTTCTCTCTCTCTCTCTTCTTCCCTCTCTCCCTCTTGCTCTGTCTAAAGATGAATGCAAAAAGCATCCTCAGGTGAAGATTAAAAAATAAAAAAAAACTCAAGTATGCACAAAAGCAATAAAAAGTGCTTTTTTGGTTCGTTTTATTTAAAGGCATAAACCCACAGAGAGGAGACAATGACATCCGCACACGGGGAGAACGAGGCAAATGAATGAGAGACAAATAGCAGACTGAGCTGTGAACGCTCGAAGCACGGCCGGCAATGGGGAGAGCCAAGAAGCAACAACATTTATATTTAAAACCCACACAGCTTCAGAAATTGGTGGTAAGAGAATGGAAGGCTGTTTACAAAGCAGGTAGACTCTCCCGCTCCCCAAATCCCCACCCCACCGCCCAGCCAGCTGGGAGAAGGTTGGCGTTTATTCTCCGGAGAAGGGGAAACAGGGGTTCTCTGCGAGGAGAGACGCCACCAGGCAGGCAGCATATTGGAAAAAAAGAGAAGTAGCAGATTACCAACGGAATACTGAGATTATTTAGCTTTTCCATGGCAGATTCTAAAATGCGGGCAGCAGACTTGTCTCTTCCATGCAAGATACAGGAGGGTTATTTCTAGGGAATGTGAAAAACAACAAGGAAAATGACCGAAAAGTATCGACAGCAGGGGATCTCCAAAGAAATAGCCTAGCTTATTTTAAACTAGTGTGCAGCCCAAGTTCACATGAAATGTGTGCCTAGAACTTCCCATCAGTCTTGTGGGGCCCCCCTCTAAAATACAAGGAGAGCTCGAAGGATCACCAAACTTCTGTAGGTTAAGCATGAGCAAATAATGGAAACATTCGGAAATATAACCAGCTTTCTGACACAGAGGATGTAGAGTAGCGTGAGAGACCAAACGGAGACTTGTATAGATTACCAGTCAGCGGAACTAGCAATTCCGGCAACAATGCTAAGAACAGAATGAATATAAAAATGGTTTGAAGTTCAAGAATAAGAAGAAAAGAGGTTTCAAAAAAAACCCAGGGGACACAAGAATAAGGCCTGTCATCAGGTCATGGTACAAGGATGCTTTATCAGACGGCTCAGCGGGGCATGTCAGAAAGTACAATGTAAGGTGGCTCAGGTAGTAGTTTTATTTTCTCAGTTAACAAGGCCAGCTTGCTCAAAATGCATCGTGTTGCTTTCAGAAAGCTTCATTCTTGTCTCTGTTGAATTAGAATGATCGTGCATCTTTGTCCTCATGGTTTCTGACCTCTTTGTTGAAAGATGGCAATTTAGTTTCAAGCTCTGAATAGGAATAAGGGGAAGGGGGAGGGGGGAGGGGGACACGTGCCCTTGAAGTATCACTTTTGAGAGCTCACCTGGAAACACTACCCCGGGAGGTTTGCTTATATATTATCAGAGCTGTGTCACATGGCCACCTACAGCTGCAAGGGGTATGTACGTTTTGGGTTTGAGCTTGACATCACCAATTGGAAAGACATTCAATTCCAGTTGTAAGAAAGAAAGGAAGAATCTATATTGGGTATGGCAATAGCAGCAAATAGCACGGATGATTTTTTAAAAGTTGAAATGTTTCAATAACAGGCTTAAAATGTAATTAGTTGGCGACAAGTCAAATGTGCACCATGAAGGAGGCCAATAATTCTCCAAGCCTTCTGGGTTGTTTTGTGGGTGTGTGGCAATGACTCCTAAAGAGAGGAACCAAACAAAGGAAATGTGGGGGTGATGGAAAAATAGGAAATGAGCAGCTATCTTTCTTCACCTTTCAAGTAACTGCTTTCAGACGCTCCAGAATTTTTATATAAGAAAATTTGCGTTATACTATCAATATTGTACTTTGTGACAGTGAGTCAAAATGTATTTATTTCTTTTTACTTGGTAAATCTAAGGGAATATACAGAAGCCTGACAATAAACTATCCTAGAATCAATAAAAACTAAAAGTTAAAAGTAAAAACTGCCTTCCCATTGCATAAAAATGTAATTTCCCCAGTCTAATGTATATATCACTTGAAAAAATGTAGTTGCAAAATACAATCTCTTTTGTGCTTCATTTCATTGAATTTTACAATTCAAAGTCAAGAGGAAGAGGCACATATAAATTGGTTCTTTCTTTTACTTCTCAAGAATTCCCCCCTTTTTTTTCATCGCCACCTGTTTTAATAACTCTTACAGTGTTTACCCCAAAAAGGGACTGTAGCAATATAAAGGTGTACAGTGAACAAAATTCTTTTCTCATTGCATTTCTCACAGGAAGCTGGAAGCATAAAAATAATAATAATTGCAATGGTAGACATGTTTTAAAACAAAGTAAAGATCTTATTAAGAACAAGAACCCTTAAATGTAAGTGCTATAGATTGCCTTAAATGTAAGTACAATATTCATGAACTGAATGTTATTCAGATGATAAATAGGATGAAACATGCCTCTGCATTTATTAAAGGGGGAAAACTCTGTGCCTACATACAGATGTGCAGCACGATCTGACATTCAGTTTGAATTATTGGCCCATTAATAAATCTGACACACGAGAAGTAGTCATTCTCAGAATACACTGCTCACTGGAATGACCTGGGACACTTTTACACTCACTGAGTCCTTGACACTCTTCCATAGGCTTGGGTTCAGTGGGGTATGGGTTGGTCTGGGAACCTTCGCTTCTTTAACGTTTTTCAGGTGATTGTGATACACAGCAAGGAGAAAATCAAATAAAGCTATGCTAGTTGGGGCATTTAGTGTGGGTAAATCTCTTTGCTAAATGGGAGGAGGGCAAGTTGATACATTTATTCTTATGTAGCTCATGATCTAGCAAATGGTTAATCCAGAATGAACTCGGTACCGTCTTACTATAGTGGGGAAGTGGGGAGGAGGAGGGTGGGGTTGGTGAGTCAGTGCCACTGGCTTCCAGTGGGTAGCGGCTAGGGATTCTGTTAAACATTTCACAGTGCACAGGATATTCCATCACAACCAATAATCACCCAGCCCAAAGTGTCCATAGTGCCAAGGTTGAGAAACCCTGATTCTAAACAGAAGAATAAGAAATGTACATTAAAATTATATAATTAATGATATAAACATTTAAAGGCCATTACAAAAATACAGATAAATGTTATGGCGATTCAGAGTAGGGTAAGTTCGCACCAGCAGCTAAAGAACCTTAGACCCTGGAATGGAGTTTGTCCTTTTCCCTACTGCCTTACCACTCAAGCATTAATTCATTCAACACTAATTGAATATTTGCTGTTTCAAGCACTTGTGAGTATGGTAATTAGTTACATAAAGTCTCTGCTCTCATGAAGGTCTTCATATTCAAGTGAGAAAAACCAGACAGAATGGCTAATGTTTAAAAAGTAGAAAGTATTGCCCTGGCCGGTTTGGCTCAGCGGTTAGAGCGTCGGCCTACGGTCCAGAGAGACCCGGGTTTGGTTCCCTCTAAGGGCACATACCTCGGTTGCAGTTTGTCCCCGGCCCTGGTTGGTCGTGTGGGTGGCAGCCACTCGATGTGTCCCTTTCACATCTATGTTTCTCTCTCTCTCTCTCTTCCTCTATCTCCCGCCCAATCTATCTGAACAAAAAATAGAAAAATGTCCTCAGGTGAGGATAAAAAAAAAAAAAGTAGAAAGTATTAAGTGTTGGCAAGCATGTGGGGCAATTGGAACACTCAAGCATTTCTAGTGAGCGTGGAAACTGGTACAATCATTTTGCAAAATTTGTTGACAGTACCTGCAGAAGCTGATTTGTATACCCTGTGATTTAACACTTCTACCCCAAAGTGTACATTCAACAAAATTTCATATATATATGTATATGCACAAGAATGTTCCTAGCAGCATGTATAATAGTCCAAATGAATACAATAAAAATGTCAGACAATCCAGTAAAATGGATTTCTAAAAACTGAGGTTTATTTAATGAAATAATATGAACAATTCAATTGAATGAACTACTGTACACAAAAATATATAGATAAATCTCACAAATATAATGTTGAGTGAAAGATGTCAGACACAAAAAAGTATATATGTATATGACCTCATTTATATAAAGATTATTTAGAGGCAAAATAAATCTATGGTGATATAAGTCAGAATAGTTGTTACATTGGGGGAAGGGAGGGGGTTTCTGCAAGTCTTATGGGGGCTGTAATGTTCTGTTTTTTTGGTCTGGGGAGCATATCTAAAAATCCATATAATCTTTTCATTTTTCTGTATACACTCTGAATGCAAACATTTACTTGATAGCGTGGTGATAAATGCTATGCAGAAAAGTAAAGCAGGGAAAAGGAGAGAGTGGGTTGGTGTAGGAGATAAAATATTCTGAACTCTATAGCAGGGGTCAACAAGAATTTTCTGTAAAGGGCTGGATAGTAAATACATTAGGCTGTTCAGGCCCTGTGATGTGTGTTGCAACTACTTGACTCAGCTGTAGCACAAATGCAGCTCCACACAGTAAGTAAACGAATGAGTGAGTGAGTGTGCTCCAGTAAAATTTTATTTATAGACCCTGGAATTTAAATGTCATATAATTCTCATGTGTCACAAACTATCATTCTGCTTTTGATGTTTTCCCCAATTATTTAACAATATAGACACCATTCCTAGCTCATAAGCCATTCAAAAATAAGCAGTGGGCAGATCTGGCCTGTGGCCATAGCTTCCAACCCCCATGTACAAGGTAGTCAGAGAAGGTCCAGCTAATGAAGTAACTTTGCATAGAGCCCTAAACAAATGGAGACAGCAACTCAGATGTTTATCTGGGGGCAGAGTTTTCTTTGAGGGGGAACAGTGAGTGTTAAGGCCCTGAGGTGGGAGCTTGCTTGGTGTGTTTAAGGAGCAGCTTATAGGGCTAGAACTGAGGGAGCAAAGGCGAGCACAATGTGGGATGAAATCAGAGCAATTAACAACCCACAATCACAGTCTTACAGAGGTATGTTTTCAGAAAAATAATTTTGGCGGTAACAAGGAACATGAACTAGATGGTAGAAATATTGGAGGCAAGGATGCAAACCAGAAGTTGTCTTTTCCAAAGGGAAGACAAGAGACAGAACTAGCACCTTGATGGGGTGGAGACGATGAAGAAGTAGAGAGATTTTCTAACGTTTTTAAGTGTCCAAACACACCCACTATACAGACACACATTAAATTATTTGTTTTGCCCAGCTGGTGTGGCTCAGTGGTTGAGCATGGACCTATGCATCAAGAGGTCAACAGTTCGATTCCTGGCCAGGTTGTGGGCCAAATCCCCAGGGTGGGCATGCAGGAGGCGGCCAATCAATGTTCTCTCATCGATGTTTTTATCTCTCTCTCCCTCTCCCTTCCTCTCTCTCTAAAATCAATAAAAAAAAAAATATGTGTTTTAAATATTATAAAATGAGACTATAATAAAAGATGCCTTCCTTCCTCCTTCCTTCCTTCCTTCCTTCCTTCCTTCCTTCCTTCCTTCCTTCCTTCCTTCCTTCCTTCCTTCCTTCCTTCCTCCCTCCCTCCCTCCCTCCCTTCCTCTTTCCCTCCTTCTTTTTTATTTTAACCAGAACCTCCAAACCCTTCAGAGTTATAACGATGCTGTTCTGGGTAAATTCAGAATTTCCAAGTAAAGGGAATGGCAGTGGTAGTCATTTTTAAAACGTGACATATCTCCAGGCTCCTTGATGTAGTAGAGAATCGCCTAAAACTCCCACAGGAAGCAGGTCATGCTGCCTAACATTACAGGTGAGTGAAAGAAGACTTGCCTGTTGGTTTTTTACTTAGGAACAATAGTCAGCCTTTTATCCAACTTCAGCTATCCAGTGTTTGTTCTTTTACCCTTGTTACCTCTTTATAGCCACCATTAGACAGTGACACTGGTGCCCAGAACGAGAAGGCCCGGAAACAGACCTCTGCTGGCTGTAATGGGCGAAGAGTGAGGCGACCGGAGAGGTGACCCCTGAAAGCTTTCATAAGACTCCCCGTTATCTTTCCCGTCTCTTACACAGAAGATATGAGAGATCACGTCTTTTCTATCTATGGACTAGGAACATAAAAATTTTAATAGCACTGAAAATATTGTGCCAGGTATACCAAATAAGTTCTTTTACGATCTATTGTATAGCTTTGCCTAATGGGTCCATGAAAAGGAAAACACATTTAGAAAAAAGCATTATAATAAGACATTTTAATGCAAATTAAAAATAGTTAAATTTGCCCGGCCTGTGCAGTCAGTGGTTGAGTGTCGACCCATGCACCAAGAGGCTGCCAGTTCGATTCCCAGTCAGGACGCATGCCCAGGTTGTGGGCCCGATCCCCAGTGGGGGCATGCAGGAGGCGGCCAGTCAATGTTCCTTCTCATCGGTGTTTCTCTCTCTCTCCCTCTCCCTTCCTCTCTCTCTCAAATCAATAAAGAAAAAATATTTTTAAAAAATTTAAAAGAAAAACAAAATGTAAAAATAAATATTTGTAAGAGTTTGAAAATGGAAGGTACAAAAGTAGGAGTAATTAAATCTGGCCATTACCAGATATTAATATACCAATTTATCTATGACTAAACCAAAGCTCCAGCGGGTTACTTTACATTTGCAGTGTTATAAGGTTGACCTGGAAGTGATAGATTCAAACATGGATACAAAGCCAAACCCAGTGACTTTTCCCCTATATCAAATTTTAACTGTTTTCCATCCTCATTATACATTCAGCAAATATGTAAGTAACAACCATCATGAACAACGCACTGTGATATAAGGCTAAGGAAATAGCGTAAGCACGTTATGTAGTTATCACTTAAAGCAGGTATAGCCTAGTACTTAACTCCATTGACTTTATAGTCAGTCTGTCTGATTCCTAATTTCAACATCTCTATATACATACGACCTGGAGCAAACTTAATTTCACCTCTGTGTGGTCATCAAAGGCAACATGGGAATCTGTCACTGGGAGTGATTAAGAAAAGTACATGAAATTATGCAGTGCCTATCTCATAAGTGCTCAGTAAATGTTAGTGACAGCATTGGTTATAAAATGGTTACATTTGTAGATGGCATCCTGGCATCTTGATGTGTTTATGTTAACTGCATATATAGAAGTAAGAGTATTCCAAATGAATGGGAAATGAAGGACTAGGAGGATCATCCTGTGATAAGGGCAAGTATATGCTTCTAGCCAGGAAGCGTTTAGCACCCTAAAAGCCATTCTGCAATGTTGGCTAAATAAGCGACCGACAGCAAAAGGCATTTTTAGAATCAATTCTAGATGAGGTGCTTGTCACCTGATTCTATGAACAGCAGTCCCATTGGTATTCTAATTGATTTTTTTCAAGTACCTTTTCTAAAACATGGTTGACACCATGCTTTTGACAAAAGCTTTCAATGGATTACTACAACTGGAACAATTGCAATGTATCCTTATGATTCCAATTGCAAAGAAAAGGCACAAAATAGTAATAAATACAATTTGTTCTCATTAAAGTGTTTACGGGAGTGAATCGCCTAGGTAATTCACATGTGATTTTCTTTCCTAACCTCTATTTTCACTTACTTATAAAAGAGAAGCATTTGAAGCTGATATATATATATATATTTTTTTATCCTCACCCGAGGATATTTTTCCATTTTTTGTACAGATAGAGTGGGAGGGAGAGAGAGGAAGGAGAGAGAGAGAGAAACATCGACGTGAAAGGGACACATCGAGTAGCTGCCACCTGCACGACCAACCAGGGCCGGGGACAAACTGCAACCGAAGTACGTGCCCTTAGCGGGAACCGAACTCGGGTTTCTCCGGACCGCAGGCCGACGCTCTAACCGCTGAGCCAAACTGGCCAGGGCTGAAGCTGATATTTTTTTGTCTTTGATTTATAAACAAAAGTTAATATGTACGTTGAAGTGGTAGAAAAATCTACACATTTTCTTCTAGAATTAAATTTAAATTAAAAGAAACGAGTTTGTTTTACATTAACATTTGAAAATGAATAATGAGAAGCCACCAGCAAGGCTAATTGTGAAATGAATATCCTCACAATATCCTAATTGAGAAATGTTGAAAAGTCAAAATGTATCCAATGTAAACTTTTGTATACACATATTTAGAACATCATTGTTAGACACAGATCAGACTGCAAAACCTTAATTAGCAGCAGAGGGAAGAATTTTTGTTACAAAGATGTAAGGGGTATTTTAAATTTAGAAATCAAAACCTTCTAAAATAGAGTTGCATAGTAGAACTTCCTACTGCTGAACTTAAATGGGAAGAAACACATTTTATTTATCTAAATAGGGTGTGGACCAAAATGGAAAGACTGTAGATAGATACTAAATATTTCCTTCCTTTCACCTTTTTTTTAAGTGAAATAAAAGACAACAAGCCGATTCTAAGAAACGCTACAGAAAGTCCTGGTGATTTTTTTGTCTTTGCAGCTACATTCAGCCCATCCAAATCTGCGTTTACCTAGTTTTCCCACGTGCTCACGTAAAATACCCCTAAGTTTATGAAATGTTTGTTTCCAAAATGCACTGTGACCTATTTTTATCATTTTAATTGTTTTGTTTTGTTTTCTGTGTGTGCGCTTTGATAGTTAGTAGAACATAGCTAGAAGCAGTAAACTATTTTTGGAGAAGAGCTCATTTTTAATTTAAATGTGTGGCTTTATAGACAGGAATAAGAAGCCCTGATTGCAGTTAATTCCAGCAAATTCAAAACAGCCTACAGGGGAGAACTGATTGGTAATGAAGGAATGCAATCAAGTGTGCAACAATATTGATCTTCAAACACAAAGCTGAATAGATAATAAAATACAGTTGGAAAAACCCATTTATTTTTATTATGAGGATAGAGCAGATGCTGGCTTAAGTATGAAAATAAAAAAATTTTAAAAAGCCACCGACTGTCGCAGCTGATACAACAGCGGATAGACGGAACTCGTAACTCGCCAGAGTTTGTGATCATTCATGTCCTCAGGCAAAGAACTAACCCAGGGCTGGCACTGAGCCACTTTTATCTGAACACAGTCTCACACATTAAATATTCAGGCTTCCACACGTAAGGAAAAGAGAAGGAAAGCAGGTTCTGGGGGTGCGTGCACAGAGCCTTTGTCAGACGATAAACACAGCGTGTTCACGAAGCCTCTTCCACCCCCTGTGCAACTCCCCTGCTTTGATTGACAACACGGCTCCTGAGCAGAGGACATGAATGAGGCCAAGATAATGACTTGAAATAAATGTTGTCTTAACTCCTAAACAGAAATCTTACTTCTAAGACTCGTTCTTACAGCAGAACAGTGGCTTGTTTAGCACAGAAGGGTGTAGTCAGTTCTCTCTGTAGGTCCTCATGGTATTAGAAGCGGGGTTAGCTCATTTACACAGAAGCATAAAGAGCTCTAGAATTGTTGGGAATGAGATGGGAATGATTTCAAAAGGAAAGTACTGAATAGTAGTGTTTCCTTCCTTCCTTCCTTCCTTCCTTCCTTCCTTCCTTCCTTCCTTCCTTCCTTCCTTCCTTCCTTCCTTCCTTCCTTCCTTCCTCCTTCCTTCCTTCCTTCCTTCCTTCCTTCCTTCCTTCCTCCCTCCCTTCCTTCCTTCCTTCCTTCCTTCCTTCCTCCCTCCCTTCCTTCCTTCCTTCCTTCCTTCCTCCCTCCCTTCCTTCCTTCCTTCCTTGTTCCTCCCTCCCTCCCTCCCTCCCTCCCTCCCTTCCTTCCTTCCTTCCTTCCTTCCTTCCTTCCTTCCTTCCTTCCTTCCTTCCTTCCTCCCTCCCTCCCTCCCTCCCTCCCTCCCTCCCTCCCTCCCTCTCATTCAACAAATTGAAACCGAGAATAACCAGGTTCTAACATGAGAAGACATAAGACAAGTAGGTCCCGGGTCATCTTTGGTGGGGACCAGTCTTCGATCTTCTCGATCTATTTCTGGTCTTATATTCACGCTGCTTCCACCTACAACTGGGTACAAACTAGGGGCCACTCGCTCAACCTGACAAGCTCTGGGGAGGCCTGCATGGCGGGCCTTACGACTCAGAGACCAAAAATGAACACATGGATGGTCTGAACATAAAAATTCCTAACCGAAAGCAGACCGTGGAGAGTAGTCACATCCTAGGCCTGCAACTTCCTTGACAAAGGTCAGTCTTTACCTGAAGTGAGCCTGTCTATTGTCTCTTTGCATCTAAGATAACATACTTTTGAAAGGTCAAAGTAATCTTTTCCAGACCCCTTAGGGCACGCCCTCCGTGCCAGAGCTCAAGACCACAGAACTCCCCTTGGTTATCTTGCTCCCTGAACACTATCTCCATACGCAGTAAATGTTCGTTATTACCTATCCTGTACTCACCAGTGTAAAAGTAGTATGTGTCTCCGTTTCATGTTTTATCTAATCCCAGAGATTCCTCCACCCTGCGTTCTCCCACCTACTTAATCTACTATCAATGGATTTCATGTAATCCTCCTTACATTCCCGTATTTGATTCTAACATATAAAATAAGTTTCAAGACCACCATTCTCTGGAGCATTTTCTCAATTTGCTAAGATTTTCCTTCCCAGCGATAGTGATCAGTTTGGCTCAAATAAACTCATAAAAGTTCTATGCAGGCTTGGACATTTCTTATGCAGACCCAAGCGTTCCTCAAACTCTTAAACGTTGTATCATGGTCGTATCTTAAGTTTGGTGAATAGGTTCACTTTGGGGAAACATGCTCAGCCATCATATTACATTTCCAGCTGCTATGGAGCTAGCATTCTGCTGGGGAGAGACAGGCAGCGGATAAACATGTTTACAACTAAATGACGTCAGATACTGAAACTGTTGCAACAGCAAGAAAAGTGGGAAATGCCCCCTCAAAAGATGATTGGAAGGTTGCCCTGGCCAAAATCCGAGTGAGCGCATTGTCCATAGAAGAAATAGCAGGTGTGCCCTGGCCATTTTGGCTCAGCGGTTAGAGCGTCGGCCTGCGGTCCAGAGAGACCCGGGTTCGGTTCCCGCTAAGGGCACGTACCTCGGTTGCAGTTTGTCCCCGGCCCTGGTTGGGTTGTGCAGGTGGCAGCCATTCGATGTGTCACTTTGAGGTCAATGTTTCTCTCTCTCTCTCTTCCTCTCTCTCCCTCCCACTCTATCTGAACAAAAAATGGAAAAATGTCCTCAGGTGAGGTTAAAAAAAGAAAAGAAATAGCAGGTGTAAAGCTTCCGAGACCAGAACGAGCTTTGTGTATCTGGGCAACAGAAGGAAAACCTGCGTGGCCGAAGGGGGAGCTGCGAGAATGTGGAGGGGCTAGGACGAGAGATTAGGGTGCCGATGGAGACAAGAACTAGGAAGGGAGAATCTACAGGCCTAGCCAGGAGCTTTGATTTTATGCTAAGTGCCATGAGAAGTCACCGCAAGCAAGGAGTGCTTAAGCAGTTCACTGGGAATTTTTAAAATTAAAAATTTTCATTATATTTTATATCCACCATTCATGTTTACGTAAATAAATTCATGCTCCAATATAGTTTTCCAAAATAGAAATAGCTCTAGTTTTTCTTTTTGTGTAAAAATACCAAAGATAATTTAACTTCTAACTCTCTCAAGAATATTTTTTATAACATCCAATTTTTCTTTATCACATCAATCATAACTATAGTTGTAACAAATTAGTAATGTGAAAAACTATCAGCTTATGTTTTTTCTTATTGACTATAAGCTCATGTGTGCAGATTGGGTGCCGAACTCTCTGTGGATAGCTATGAAGCCAGAAATATGTCCATTCAACAAATTAATATAATGATCATGTAACCTTTATTCACTTAACACAATACAAATATGCCCCATATCATTAAAACTTCTCTGCCATAGCTGCAACACCCTCTTATTGACTAATTATGGCGCTCCAAGTTTTAAGAACATATTATTTTACATAAAAATATTCCTATTTGCTTTTATCTTTAACTTACATGGACATGTTTAGGCCCCTGGGCTGCTGTCTTGTCTCAGTATAAATAATACTGAAATTAAGTTTTAAAAAGTCTCTCCTTGATTTTTTGAGGAAGCTCCATACTGTTCTCCATACCGGCTGTGCCCGTTTACATTCCCGCCGGCAGTGAATGAGGGTTTCTTTTTCTCCACGACTTCACTTATTAGCAGAGATATGTGCACCCCTATGTGCATCGCAGCGTTATTTACAGTGGCCCAAACATGGGAACGACTGAAGTGTTCTTTGATAGATGATTGGATGAAGAAGATATGAATATATATGAATACTTCTCCACCACCAGAAAAGATGAAATACTGCCATTTGCAACAACATGTATGGACCTTGAGAATATCATGTTAAGTGAAATAAGTCAGACAGAAAAAGTTAAGAACCATATGATTTCAGTCATATGTGGGATATAAAACGGAAGGCAAAAAAATGAACAAACAAATAAAAGCTCATAGACACCGAAAACAGTATGGTGGTTACCAGAGGGAAAGGGTGTGGAGGGTAGTTAAGGGTAAAGTGGTCAAATATATGGTGACAGAAGATGGTTTGACTTTGGGTGGTGGCCATACGGTAAAATATACAGGTCATATATCATAGACATATACACTTGAAACTTATTACATTAACCAATGTCACCCCAATTAATCTAATTTAAAAACTTTAATAAAAGTCTCTCCTGATCTGTTGTGGGTTGAATTATGTCCCTCCCAAAGATATGTTGAAGTCCTAAATCCCAATATCTCAGAATGTCACCTTTTTTTAGAAACAGGATCATTGCAAATGTAATTAATGAAGATGAGGTCATGTCACAGGAGGGTGGGCTCCTGATCCAATATAACTGGCATTCTTATAAAAACGAGCGCCAGGTAAAAAGATCAGTACGCACACAGGAAGAAGTCCATGGAAAGAATGGAGTTCTGCTAACTCCATACAAGGAACCACCAGAGGCCAGGGCGCCTGGAACACATCTTTCTCTGACATCGGCAGAGGCAGCATGGTCCCCGCAGACACCTTGTCCTTGGACTTGTAGCTTCCAGAACTCCGAGATAATGCATTTCTGCTATTCTAAGCCACCCACCTTGTGGTTTTTTGTTAAGGCAGTCCTAGGAAACTAATCACAGTCTTTGATGCTAAATTTCCCTTAGATTATCTGAGAAGAAATTGCACAGATCGGTCCTAATAATAACCCAAGGACATTACTGTGACCTTCATCATGCTGGAACTCCAGTCACGGAGAAGGCAGGTGAAGGTGCAGGGTTTCCATGTTAAATGCAATATTCCTAGTTAAACTCGAATTTCAGATAATCATATAATATTTAGAAACACTATACTAAAAATCATCATTTATCTGAAATTCAGATTTAACTGGGCATGGCAGGCTTCTAGTGGCTAAATCTGGCTACCCTAAGAAGGAGGCCACCAGGAAGTAAACATTCCCTGGGGCAGGGTAAGGAGGGGCAGATGTTTCTATTAACTGTCGGAAGGAGCTCAGGAAAGTTTTAAGGTGTGATGCCGGAAAGAAAAATTATTTTGAGAGTGCTAAATAAGTTACAGCAAAATTTCCTGGCATCGGTGTAAGAGCAGATGAATGTGTCTCCTCTCATTTGATGTTTTGTGATAGAAAGAAGGATGATAGAAGGCCTCAACCTAAGATAAATTCATGGACTGCAAAAGAATATGCGAAAGGGATTTGGAGGATGAAGAGCCCAGAAGCCCCAAGATGAATTAGCCTTAGGAAAATTAATAGAGGATATAAATTACTCCCCAAAAGGGTGAGACAGGAAAAATGAAGTTTTCAGAAGAAAAAGGGCCAAAAACAGAGAAGATGAGAAAGCAGGTGAATTTAATAATAATGTTGAAAGAGCCTGAAACAGAATTTTGACTCAAGAGATAGAATTACTTTATTGAACTGCAAGACTCAATACTTAGGATTCAATTAATTGTCAAAGTTAGGTTCAAATTTTAATCCCAAACACTAACGTAGAGAGAACTCTTGCATCAATGTGGGAATAAATCTAAATGAAATGACTTACGCTAAAGAAATTATGTTTGAGACATGATAGCTCCCATTTCAATGGCAAAGACACTGTTTTTTCCCTTAAAACAAAGAGTCTAAAGTGTACTCCCCACTGAGAACCTGCAGAACTGCAGCTGATGAATAAATCATGTAAGTTAATAAAGGACATGCCAACCAGTGCATGAAGTGTCCTAGAGACATGTGACTATCAAAAATACCTTTGAAGGTGTGGTGTGCTTAAGACACAGAACTCTCAGCGAAGGACACATCTGGACCATTGCACACTCTAAGGATGAGGAGAAGGTCAGGGTCAGTAATTCCTCTGCTAATACTGATGAGTGCATCGCAGGGCATGCCACCGGAGACAAGGAAGCCTGCATGGAGTTGTATCAGACACACTAAAGGAAGAGAAAAAGAAGTGGAAAACTCAAAAAGCAGTAAACATGTCTGCAAAGAATAAACATCACGCTGCCCTCTTTGTCACTAACCATGCAAAGCAGTTCCCAGCATGATGGAAGAAGCCTGGTGGCCCTCGAAAGAGAAAAGGAAAACACCAGGGGACCCCATGATCCTTTTGTTACAGAAATAACACAATTAGAAAACATATCTTAGATATACTCCATGCACATGTCCATTTGTCTTAATGCTGGTGTTTATTAAAGCTACATATAAAAATCCTAAGTTTCTGATGACTGCATCAAAGTTGAGTGTTAGTATAAAAGTGTGAGCGCTTCGCCCAGCTCACATTCAGAGGAAAGGTTTCATCCCGGCGTCACAGATTTTAATGTGCATGTTAGGATTAGTTACTGTCGTAAAGGACAGTTCTCAGAAACCTGCAAATGAATCGCTCTGCACGTCAGTCCTTTGCTCACCTCGCACGCCTGCCAAGTGCTGGGAGGTAACAGAAATGAAAACAAGTAAATAAAACCGTGGGACCTGCCTGTCTTCAAGCTCCAAGAGCCAAACTGCCATGTGGGCAGCTAATCCTGATCAGAAACGTGAGAGAAATAAAACCAATAGGACAAAACGGGATTGAGGGCCATTTGGAGAAGCAGAGGAAAAGGACCGTCCAAGCTCTGACGAAGAGATGCAGGTGGGCTGAGAAGATGCCCCAGTGATGCTGCATCTCCGTGGATGCGGACCAGCTATCCGGGTCTGTGGAAACAGGAAGGACATGCCAATGTGAAAAAATGGAATTTGAGCAAAGTATTTTTTTTTTAACACAAACAGGAAAATAAATACTTGGGTGTAGGAAATACATATCTTGGTGGGACCTCAGGATGTGTAACCTGCTGCCATTGGAATTCATACACTTACATCTTACTTTTCCACGACAGTAATCCCCAGGGCATAGAAGAGATGGCCCAGAACATCCTATCTCAAACACAACATTTTTATTTATTTATTTATTTATTTTTAAATTTGTTTTTCAATATTGATTTTTAGAGAGAGAGAGAAACATCAATGAGAGAAAGCATCAAAAGGTCACCTCCTGCATGCCCCCACTGGGGATCTGGCCCACAACCTGGGCATGTGCCCTGACCGGGAATCGAACCGGCAACCTCTTGGTGCATGGGTCCACGCTCAAGTCCACGCTCAACCACTGAGCCACACCGGCCGGGTTCAAACACAACACTTTTAGTCTCAAAAATTTATGTAAATTTTTCCTAATACTGAAAATTATATTCAAGTTTGATTAAGATTAAAATGGAATTATTCATTATCAAGTATTGGATATTAGTGATGCCAATCAAAACCACAGCGACATACCACTTCACACCCACTAGAATCTTTATAGTAAAAATACAGATAATAACAAGTGTTTGGAGAAGATGTGGAGAAGTTTGTACCTTCGTACGTTGCAGGGGTACATAAAATTCTGCAGCCACTGGGGGAAACAGTCTAGCAGTTCCTTAAATGGTCAAATGTGGTTACCACATGACCCAGCAACTCCATTGGTAGCTATCTACCCAACAGAACTAAAAACATATGTCCACACAAAAGTCTGTATACAGATGCTCATAGCAACATTATAATAATAGCTAAAGAGCATAAACAACCCAATGTCCCTCAACTGATGAATGAATAACACGATGTGGTTTATCTGCACAATGGAGTATTTATCTGCACAATGGAGTATTGGCCATCACATGCTACAACATGAATGAACCTTGAAAACATAATGCTGAGTGAAAGAAGTCATTCACAAAGGACCCCGTGTTACATGATTCCATTTATGTGAGCTGTCCAGAACAGGCAAATCTGTAAAAACAGAAAGTAGGCCAGTGGTTGCCTGGGTCTGGGGCGATGGGCGATAACAAGATGACAGCCGAAGGGCACGGAGTTTCTTCTTCGGGGTGATGAAAATCTTCTAAAATTGATTATGGGGGTGGTTGTACATCTCTGAATATATTAAAAGTCATTGACTTGTACACATTAAGTGAGGATTACATGGTATATGAATTATATCCCAATAAACCTCTTGCAAGGAAATAAAAGAAATTTTTAAAATTTTTGCTTTTTTTTCTTTCCCCAATTCTATAGTAATACGTACTCAAGTCAACAAAGGCAACTAATACAGAAGTTTCTGAAGGAAAATATACAAGGTTGCCGTCCCCTCTTCCCTGAGGTTATACAGTTGGCAGTCTGGAATATGCCTTCTAGTCTTTTACTACGCTTACACCGTTTATGTGTACATATGTGTGTTTATTCTATGTACATTTGTGCAACCTTGTTTTTTCTTTTAAAAAAAACATTAAATGTTACCAATATTTGTCTATACCTTTCAAAAGGATATTTCTAATTTCCTATCAGGATGTTCATAACCCCTTGCTCAGTAGGATCGACGCTTCCCACCCCCTGGAACACAAGTAGCACGCATGCCCAGATGGGAGAAGCACTTACCCACTGAGGTTTACTCCTCTTCAGGAGGGGCTGCTCACAGCTGTCCTGGCCCAGACCTCTGGGAATGGAGAAGCAGGGAGGTTTCTGAGCAGAGCAGAGGACATTGGGGTGGGGGTGGGGCGAGCCTGTCTCCCGTCCCCAAGCATGGCTCCCTGGCATCACTGGGTCTGCAGTAGCAACAGGGCAGCCGGTCACTCTGGAAACCTTCCCCTCCCTCCTTCATCTGCGTTGTCCGCCCTCTTTTACCACAGCTGCAGTTTCCCAGGAGCCAACACATCCTCTCTTGCCCATGGAGTTTCCGTCACTGTCATTTAAGTTTGACCTTCCTCTCCCTCCCTCTGGTTCGAGGACTGAGGCGTGAGAGGGGAGAGTCCATGTTAGTGGGCTAGCCTGGCAGAAAGCAAGGCCCCCTCACTGTGATTCATTCCCGCCTGATGTGGCGTTTGGGGGATTAATAGCCTATACGAAGAGGCAAGTTGGAAATTTCAGGGAAGTGATTATTTTTATATTTTTATTTGCAAGATCATAGAGTTAATCAATGTCAGAATCAAGATTGTGACACAATCTCTTACCTACATCTTTAATAAAGTTTTCACTCTAATGATGGACTTCTGATGGACATTAGAAGTGTTCTGAATGATGATTAAAGAGGATATTTTAAACATATTTTAGTTTGGTAATTGTGTTAGAGGAAGAGAGTAAAGATGCATTTTTGTGGCATGCTTGGCCATTTTTCAAACTAGTTCATGTTTCTTAGCACACCCGTTCTGTGAGCAGAGTCTATATTTAATAAAGTAAAGTGCTCAGTCAACAACGTTACCCCACATTTTTCGTTTTATATGAGTGCATTTTTTTTGCGGCTATGATAAACTATATTCAGGTTTGAGATAAGATTACAACCATAACTTTTTTAAACCTACATTTTGGTTGAGTCCAGGCCATAAAAATACATCAGAGGAATGGAGAACCTAGCCATTTAATCACCCAGATTATCAGTACTCCTACAAAAAGCTTTTCAATGGCAAGAAGATAAAATGCTAAGTGTGGATAGTAATTACTTGCCTCTATCTCTTGTGCCAGGTTTCAAACCTCACCATATAGGCGTGTGTGCAAGATTAAGTAGCTATTCAAGTGTGTAATGAGGTACAGATACTAAACCGAACCAAAAGCTATTGCATGGACTAGGTCAGAGCAGCTCTGTTCTGCAGAAATGAAGGATGAAAGAGTTGATTTATAGGTCTTCTTGATACCACTCAAATAAGTATTTTGATGGCTATTTAACAAAATAAAGAAAACCTTCCTTTTTCACTATCTTTTCACAGGTAACAAAATACTATGGAGGTAGGTTGGAAAGAAATGTGGACAAAACAAATAAACTGCCATCTGAAAATACCCTGAGGAACCGAAGTTTGAACCATTTGGTTGGCATAGGACGGTCCGGTTTAAGCATTAATAATTAATATCACCCCACCCTCACCTTTACTCAAAAATGTCCTAGTGTGGTTGATAAATTTTATGGTAATCTTATTTGGAGTGGTTTTGATAGCTATTGTCAAAGTCATCTCAAAAGAACCTAAGTGTGAAACTTGCCTCCATCAACTATAGGCAACAACCGGAATAGATACTGGGAAGAGAGAGTTATGTGGCTGATATTTTAATCTTACATTATGATGGGTGAGAACAAAGGTTTAGACACTCTGAGCTGTAATCTGGGGGATATAGTAGTGTTTTGTGTGTGTGTGTGTGTGTGTGTGTGTGAGAGAGAGAGAGAGAGAGAGAAAGGGGAACAAACAGTGAATCAGCAGTTTGGATCATCGGAAGCAGGATCTATTCCCCATTCACTCTGACTCTCATAAAATTCAGAATAGTCAATACACCAAGGCAAACATTAAATTGTAGTAAAATCAAAATATTTTTGGAGCAAAAGTTTGCATTTTTCCGAAACACAGAAAAACAGAAGAGATACATGTTTTCATTGGTAAATACTCCCAAGACATATTGTTCCATGGCAAAAGCATAGAGAGGATAAATATATAGAGAGGATAAATATATATATATGTATATATCCATACTTTACAGACATATTCAATGTCTGACGTGTGGAAAAGTCTGAGGAACTACACTACCAGCTAACAGCAGTGCTGTAAACTGGATCATGGCTCCTGTCTGCTCTAAATGTGACTGACGCTCAATGCTCTCTCCTTCTCTCCTCTCCACCGACATCACAATAGGGCTTCTTTGTCTGAATCCTGAACGGAGAAAACACGCAGAGCCCAGCAGACGCTCAGGCGCCTGCAGCCTCATGTGACCTGAACAAGAAGTCAGTGGGAGTTTCTGTTCCAACAAAGGGTGACTAGTACACGTGGTCAGAGGGGATGAACAAAAGTGTTTCTCTCTTCTTATTTCTGTAATGAAAGACTTTCTGATAGCGGGTATTTTGCGATGAATGATGATTCTAAAGCTGCATAACAACAACAAAATACAAGCTTTTCATTTGTTCTTCTCTCCAGGTCTCCACATCTCCAGCCCCAAAGGAAGCACTAACAATAGCCAGCCACACCTGGTAAGCGATACAAATGATCTCCTGAGGTCTCCTCCGCCTCTGGGGGGGGATCTGGAGGAGGGTGTCAATGGGGCAAAAAGGAGAAACGTCTGTAACAAAAATAAATTAATAAAAATATTTTTTTTTAAAAAAAGAAAGGAAAACAACAACAAAAACTGAACAAATCAAAATGACTTTTCAGACCAAAGCAGCAAATTTTAGTCCATCTTATGTGATAAAAAAACACAACTTCATCAAAATGGAATCAAGTATTCAACATAATTCATTCAGTTGTAATTCAATTGAAAAGATAAACTAGTTATGAAAACCAAGCCAACTGATTCTAAGGTACAGTTCACAGAAACATAAGCATAGTTTATTTTTATGAATCTTGGAATATCCTTACTTTGTAGAGATTATGAAATGTGTACCCTCCTTTCTCCCTAGTCTCTCCTTAGATAACCTCATTCAATCCCATCATTTTAAACACCTTGTACATCCTGGGGATGTAGATCGAAATTTTAATCTAACCTTGAAATATTCTTCGAAGATCCAGACAGCTCTTTTTTTGTCCTTTTCTTCTTCTTTTTTTAATATGGAACATCACAGATTTGCATGTCATCCCCATTCGGGGCCATGCTAATGTCTGTATTGTTCCAGTTTTATTATTTGTGCTGCCAAAGACATCACAAAGATTCAGGCTTCTTGAAATCCAACTGCTCTCTTGAAATATTTTATAGGCATCTTGAATCAGTCATCTCCAGAAGAAAATTCCTGACTTTCTTCAGCATTTCTAATTCAATAAATGTGTCATCATTTAAACAGTCATAAAAAATCTCATACATGAAAGAATGCAGTGAGTTAAAAAAGTGTATTTAACATTACATGGCAAAGATATTTCCTTGCCTTGAGATCATAGCTGGTTCACATTTATGTAACCTGTATTCTAGACAACCTCCTTTCGCTGGGATAAATTTTCCTCAGTCGAATAATTGTTCCACATGAAAAAGATTAAGAACTAGATTAAAAGATTTAAGAGGATCAAAGCCAAAGTATTAATATTTTGTATTAAAAAGACTCCCTGTATATTTCGCACTTTATGTAGTTTTAAAGTTTAAGATCATTGGGCCAATTAAAATGAAAGCCTATTAGGTCCAATTTATAATGTGTAAATGCGTAATTGATTTAGACTCATGGCTTTCCATATCATCTATACGCCAACAACTCGCAAATGCGTATAATTCCTGTCCCAAGTTTTATACATTCTCTTGCCTAGTATCATGTCCAATAGGATGTCTAAAAGACATCTCACATGTAAAGTATCCAAAAATTAGTTCCAGATCCCGCCCCCCCCAAAACCTTCTCCACCTGCGCTTCCCCATTTCTGTGGATATGTCCCTTCCTCTCACACGCTCAGACAGACTCACTGGACTCTCAGGACCCTCTAGTTCCCTCCCCCATCCGTCCATCAGGGAGCCCTGTTTCCTGGAGCGCACACCGTCCCACATCTAACCTCCTTGCCTTCTTCCCCGACACGCCCACTGCCGCTACTGCTGCTTCCTTGTTCCCTCCAACCTGCTCTTGACCAGCAACCAGGGGAATCAGTGATGACCTAACCTAGACCATCTGCTTCACTCAGAGTCAAAGCCAAGGTCCACCCAAAGCCCCCCAAACTCTCCCTCCCCCTTGTCTGGCTAACTTAGTCCTCCTTTGGGCGTCTTGTCGCTCAGCGCATCCGCCCTCTGAGACCCCTGCAAATCCCTGCAGTTCTGGCACGTGGATCCCCAACGTCACCTTCTCAGTGACACTCACCTGACCGTCCTCCTTAAAGTGGCAGCTCATCCCAGACTCCCATTTCTCTCACCATGTTCTATTTTCTACCTCCATAGAACTTACCACTTCAAGTTGTATCATATAATTCACTTGTTTATGATATTTATTTTTATTGATTGAAAATAGGCATCTGCTGCTAGAATATCAGTCCCAGGAGCGCGCGGGCCCTGGCTGATGCGTGCTAAGTACTTAGACCGTACCTGACACAGGTGCGCCCTTGAAAAGTATCTATTGCTGTTGACATGTGATTTTTTAGTAAAAACCACACTCAATTTATGACAATATCACACATTAGCACATGAGTAACATTCCAAGAATAGAGAATTTTCCTTCTCTCACAGTTAACTTGCAGTTTTTATTAAGGTAATGTGGTGTTGTCTGCCTCACACGCCAATTAGTTTCTTCAAAACATGGAAAAGAAAAAAATCCATGTTATTGGCAGTGTATCGCACTTTGACAGAGTTTATGTTGAAATATAATGGTATATCATGAGGTAATTCTAGAAGCCGCATGAAGCTCAAGAGCAGATTCTTTATACCTCCAATTTGTTTCCCACCGCAGTCAGGTACCCTTCCCAAAGTCACCTTGGACTGGGACATGCACTTGTGAAAGCTTGGTACCTTCCTGCCTCAGGCTGAAGCCAGCACTTCTCACAGTGACCTACAGACCCTTCACAGCACATGTCTGCTGAGGAGCCACACTCTCTGACACCATTTCCTCACCAGACACTATCTGCCTGAACCTGCCATTCTTTTTCTTGCCTTTAGGCTTTCCAATGTGCTACTTTCTTGGCCTAAGAGATTTCACTCTACTAATGCCTACTCAGTCCTTTGATCATAGTCTAAGTTTTTACTTCACTTTCTTCCAAAATAACTTCCTTGATCCAAGGACAACAGGGGTTGTCCGGTTCCCATGACTTCCTGGGGTTGCTGCACCCCAGCCCTGTGCTCTTGAGCTAGTTTCTAACATAACCTTGGGATAAACGAGGTACTAAACCAACCTGCACTAAGTGAATAAATGAATTCATCCGCCACCCCAAAAAAGGCAGTGACTGGCCTGAGATTTATCTCTCTCTTCAACACTTGTCTCTGCTGCGCCCTGTAACTGGGCTAAGGTGTCATTGCGAGACGCCGGCAAGACAGCCCCTCTTTGCCCACAACAGAACAATCCTCAAAATGCACATGCACTTGTTATCCCACTAGATGTTTTTATCATGGCTTTTGGAGGTGCCTGAGCAAGTAAGTTTCTTACTTTTGTGGGACTACTGACATGTTACAGAAATGTTCAATAAACAGTCGACTCAGAGATGATTTTTATTCTATATTGCAGATTTTCTGTTTTGTTTTGTTTTTAATCTACTATATTTCATTTTCTTATCAGCTTACTTAGCTTCCTCTTGAGTTCTCAAATTCAGTGACCAAGATAATGTAATGGCATGAGCACCAGAGATGACTTCCGTTCAGAAGAATTCCATTTCCACGCAGCATACCTCCAGGGTTCGGTAAAGATGAAAAACGCTTCAATTCCTTCCCCTTAGTAATCAGCTAACAAAGTAATTCCTGACGCTTTGTTATTTTCCCTGAGTGGCTTTTCCTTTCCTTTCCATTCATGTTTCCTGATCTAATTAGCGTAATGAGCCTTGGACACACAATAAACAAAAGCAACAACAGCAACAACAACAACGAAGAAGCTCACACAATTCCATTTCAGTCACTGGTCTCTCATAGACTATGGATCTAAGTTCTCAGCTGTCTTCATTGCTCATCACCATTCATCCTAACATCAATCTCCGCATCCTGCTCAATTACAGCTGCCATCTGCTGAGAAGCTGCGAAGTTTTGGAGAGTTTGTGGGAACATAGAAATGGTCCCATTCATTTTCATTAGGAAACTCAGGAGACACAAATTTCACTACCATGGCCAAGAGTGCTCCTGCCGTGTCTGGATGATTTATTATTAGACATCATATTTCTTTTCAAAATATGGTTAAAAGAACTCAAGAAAAACATATGATTGTTTTACCTGAAGTATTCTGTAATGTTATCACCTGCGCACTAAAGCTGCTGACCGGACCCTGGATGGGATAAAGCAAGAGGCTTCGTGTGGCCGGGAGGAAGCAGCAGGCCTCCTAAGCAGCGTGTCCCCGTGGAGGTGACGGCAGAGGACAAAGCGTATGTGCTCTAAAGGTCAGTGGGGGAAAGAAAGGGGGTATCTGTAATACTTTCAACAATAAATATTAAAAAATAAATAAATAAAAAGACAATTTGCCCTACCTAACCAAAAAAAATGGGAAAGTGGTTGTTACTTAACAAGTTGTAAAATTTTCAGGAAACACACCAGAACTAAGGGGCAAACGTTATCATTTATACATGCAGTTAACAAAATCCTGAGGCTCTGGTGCGAGGCAAACGGCCCTTCCGTGCCCTGGCGGAGCCTTGAGGAGCTACCTTCCTGACCTTCACGGCTCATGACCTACAATGCCAGACCAGGCAGCCTGTGCCAATCCAGGGCCCACACTTGAGGAACAGGTGTTAGTTTCGTGTTTCTGGTCCCAACTACATGCTAGGATGTCTTTTAAAAATTATGCCCAGGTGGACAATGGTGTGGTGATTGCAGGGGGTGCGGAGGGAGGGTGGAGGTGAAGAGGGCACAGAGGAGAGACATGGTGATGGAAAAAATTAAATTAGGTGATTATGCCCAGGACCCAGCAGAGACTGATGAGATCAGAATCTCTAGGAGCTTTCCAGGTGATCTAACCTATGGGTGTGCTGAGAACACTGCTCTTGCCGAGCTGAACTATTCCCCTCTCTCCAAAGACCCTCCCCTGCTGATGTTAGTCTCTCGGTCTGCTTTCATAAAGTTCCTGCTTTGTCTCTCAAATGCCACTTTTCATGAAGCAGTCCTTATATTCTTCCAGCTTTTCCTAAATTCTCCGTTAGGTGAAACGAGGCCAGCCTAGGACTGGGACCGACACTCAAGCGAACCAGCCTTCTGCAGAACTGTCTGTGACATGTCAGCATCCGAGCTGTGGCATGTCAGCATCAGCCTATTTGTTCTTAAAAGAAATAACCCTGTCAGATTCATCCTTTTGACGGCTTTTTCACTAACAGTGAAGATGTGTTCGAGGATGGGTAACATATATCATTATTTCTTCTCCCTGGTAAAATTCCAGGAGTAATTTTGTCTAACTCTTCATTCCAAAAGGAGTGATACCTACGAGGTGCAAATTTCCAGTTATAAAATAAATAAGTCAAGGGGATGTAATATACAATGTAAGGAATATAGCCAATAATATCATAACTTTGTGCGGTGACAGATGATTACTAGGCTTATCACAGTGATCACTGTATAAGGTACATAAATGTCGAATTACTATGTTGTACACCTGAAACAATTATGTTGTATGTAAACTATACTTTAGTTTGAAAAGAATTGAAATAAGAGCACTTGGAATGGTTCAAATAAGCAAACAACAACAACAACAACAAAAGTAATGTGATTTCCTACGAGTGATGGGGATTCTTCGTATCTTATGGACACGAGGAAGCATGTAACTGATCAAGTTTCCCTTTACAAGTTTGTACTAGACTGTTTATGAAGCCAATATCTGACCCACACATGAAAGATGTAGTCATTATTATATGCATGTTTTCATATTATATCTGGCTTTGTTTTATATTTCCAAATTATATTTTTATTATGTTTAACCCAAGTTTAATGTTTTATCTTAATGTAGTTCCTCAACTCATGTATTTTACCATGCATCACTTATAGAATAATATGGTGCACCAGTTCAATAAAAACTTCCTTTATTCTGTCCCCAATTACTTATGTCATAATTAGCCCCTAAAACATGCTTCTGTCATTTTTTTTAACTCAGGTTGTAGCCTTAATTCTATTCTACTTTACATCATACAGTTAGTTTTAGCTCTTCCAGAGTCTAAGTATCTTGAAGACAAGGAACACATCTGACTGATTTGAATAAAACCCAAAAAATTAACAAATAGATATTGGGTAATAAATATCTCACTGTTTGCTCTTAAGAGTACAGAGCTAATAATACTGATATGAGTTCCAACTTCGTCATATACCTACTGAAGACCCTAAGCAAGTCAGTTAACCTGGGAGGCCTCGTACTCCTAATTATAAAACAGAAAAAACTGAAGATACTGTTTAGCTCCAGGATTTTTAAAATGATGAAATAATACCTGTTAAATAACATTTCGAACGACAAGTATGACCCAAATACCAAAGAAAAAGTCTCATCTGTGACATTTATTCTCTCTCTCATATAATACATACATTTATCCATATTATACATAACAAATACACACGCGCACACACAGTAGGACTTGGACAACGTTGGTGACCATGGCTGGTAGACAAATGAGGTCACTCCTGGCCTTTACAGCCAGCACAAAAGCACTGGACCATAATCTAAGAACAATGGAATATAACTAAAGGATTTTAAGAAGAAATATAAGACAATCATATATAAGATTTTAAAAGTATTTTTGTTCAAGAAAGACTATGGGAAGGGACATTGGAGGAAGCAAAGCTGTTGAGAAGCTATTGCTTTAGCTGAAGGCGATCTTCTGCAATGGTAAACTTTTGTTTATATTAAATTTATTATGCGTATGGCTCCATTTGCCTCTTTGGAAGCACCTTCTCTATATAAGTAATTCAAATATTTCAAACTGGATGAAAGAAGGTGAAGAAAATAGCATAAATAAATAAATAATATATTTTCAAGTAAAATAGGTTATCCTATCACAATATTGACTATATTAGCCATCTTAGAAACTAAAAATGTTGTTACAGCTGAATTTTAATACTTATGAATAAAACATGTATAACTTCTAAAGCTCCAGATCAGAAATTAAGGATTAAAAGGCCCTCGAAGAGACCATCACTTATCAGCCCTCAATTTCTCCTCACTGCAATAAAACTTGCTGACATCAAATCAACACAAATTGCTTGCTCTGAGGGGACAGCAGGGGACAGTGGGAGTGGGCACAAGAGGCAGAGGTGTGCTGGCCCCTTGAGGGGTGACACCAGAACCTTTCAATCTGTGCAGGATGGATGGACCTGGAGAGCATTATGCTAAGTGAAATGAGCCAGCCAGAGGAAAGACAGGAACCACAAGATCTCACTCATAAATGGAATCGAAGGAACAAAATGAACTAACAGGCAAAATAGAGACAGACTCAGAGACAGAGAGAGCAGGCAGGCAGCCCTGGTGTTTGTGGGGAGGGGGTGAGGGTAGGGGAGGAGGGATTGAGCAAAAATAAAAATAAAAAAGAAAGAAAGAGAGAGAGAAAGAGAACTCATGGACATGGAGACAGTGTGGTGACTGCAGGGGGGAGAGCTGCAAGAGGGCATAGAGGGGATAAGTGGTGATGGAAACATTAATTTAAAAGAGAGAGAGAGAAGACAATAGTCCTTACCCATGGCAAAAAGCACAGGGAATCCCGGGGGTGGGGAGTCCCCAGGGAGCTCGTGAGTGGGGGGTGAGTGGGAGGGCATGAATGAGGGGAGCAGATCTGATGTCATGAGAGAATGTTGACTTTGGCCAACCAGGGAGACATGGGATCATTTATAGCACAATTATTTTCTAACCAGAAAACTTTTAGCAGTTACACTTTGAACTTCAGTTCTTCATTTGCAGAATGAGAAGCCCACCCTTTCGGTACTATTGAGAGAATGAAATGATTTAAGTGAATTGTCCGGTACAGTGCCTCGCGCACAGTTGTATCCATTGTAATTACAGATATCAACACTATATCAAGAACTAGGTTCAGAAGCTGATATACATCATCCCCAAACTATATTACAGGTTTATTCTGAAAATGCTCCTCATTGTTTTCTAACTTCACTCTGTCATGTTTCCTTTGAGGACTGGTTGTCCATGGGCACCCAGTAACTCTGCAACAACATGAAAAACCAAACTGCTTTGAGCGGGGCAGGGAGGGGAGAGAGAGAGAGAGAGGAGGGAAGAAAGAAAGAGGGAGAGAGAGAAGAAAGAAAAATGAAAAGGAACGGAGGAGGAGGAATTAAAAAAAGAAAATATATACTACTCTTTTTTTCAAACAACTCCTTTTGACTGCATGTTCTAAACTTATTTCCTCATAGTTTTTTTCCTTTGGATACAAATGCATCTCAACAACTACTATTCATTTTATTTTTATAGATGATGCATATACCATTCTATAAGTATAAAATTTACCTTGTGTTTTCACAGGACTTATTCACATTAAGAAAAAGCACCAAATTTACCTAATATTAATATTAGATTGTCATGTTTTAAGAAGGGAAGGCAAACAACCCTCCTTAATTTCCACAATTACGCCAGGAAGGTAGCTCTCTACCAAAGCGGACACGGGGGTCTCAGCGCCAACATTTCCACCCGGCCTTTCTCACACCAAAGCTTCTGCTCATGCTATAGTGCACCAGCCACACTCAACTCTTGATGAGTATTTGTTAAGTCTTTTACTTGTGTATGTTTGTCAGTAGTGCTGAGATGTTTTCTTCTACCTAGCTATCCTCTCCAAAGCCCTCACCCTGGTTCTTCAAAGAATTCTTTGCTCCTCCCTTAAGCTGGTCCTAAAATCTTATCACATCTGCCTGTTTGTGTGAATGTCAGGTATGACTATTTCAGATTCCTCTAGGCCAGTGGTTCTCAACCTTCCTAATGCCGGGACCCTTTAATCCAGTTCCTCATGTTGTGTGTGGGCGTATCTGCACGTGGGCGGGCCCTTCTGGAGATGGATAGAGGAGGGGTGTCTCCGTTCCTAAGACCATCAGAAATATGTTTTTTCCGATGGTCTTAGGTGACCCCTGTGAAAGGGTCATTCGACCCCCAAAGGGGTCGCAACCCACAGGTTGAGAACTACTGCTCTAGGCTTTTGAGCTATGGTTCATAGGCCCCAAACCCAGTAACTACAGTCATACCAGTAGTACTGGAAAACCCCTTGGACACATTGATGCCCATGACACATGGATGAGGACACTTGCGTATGAATGAACAGATAAAAAGACAAACTTAAGGTTAAATTTTTATTTGCCTCTTTAAAAAATCTTCCTTATGCAAAGATTAACTTTTGTTTTCTTTCCAGAATATCCCAGTAAAAGCAGTGTTATTAGTAATAAGAAAAAATGTTAACAACAGCTCCAGTGAGGAAATTGAAAGGGTTAGTAATGTTTTAAAGGGGAAAGGTAAAAGTTTGCAAAAGGCAGAAACTGTGGAAATTATGTTGCTTGCATGACCTTTGCTCAGCCTTCTGTTGAGTACGGATAAGGATTATCTGGATTATCCTCAAGGCAATGGCTCACCCAGCAGATGCAGGACCAGATACCAGACCAGTCCTACTGCAAAGTGGACAACGGGCCAGGCAGAGTGTGTCAGCAAGAACTGCCAGAAGCTAAAAGTAGAGTATATAACCGACACCCCAACCCTGATTCGAGGCTGAACCCTTTTTGGCTCAGCCCTCCTGCACCCAGGTGCATGAAATAAAGCCATGTGATCTCCCACCGGCTCAGACCTTTTAGAAATCCGCCTACCAAAGCACTGCTACCCACAGGTCCCTGAGGCATACAGACAGCTCGGAGGACAAGCAAGCAACTCCTACAGGCAGTGAACTTGGAAAACCCTGAGTGAACAAGAGACAACACCCTTCCTAGGCTAAGCACAGGGCTTCACCACCCTAGCTTCTTCCTCCTTTCCTTGAACCTCACCTAGGTTTCTGCTTGGTCTTCTCCGAGGATAGGAGATGAGCAACTCAGCATGATGATATCCAGGTTTTTCATATATTACACACAGGAAATTCAGTAGAAAGAAGGGAAGAGAAAACAAGAGGTACTCCAAAACAAGAAGCCCTACAGTCATAACCAAAAGACTTGACCATCGTGGTTGGTTGTACTAGAAGTTCCACCACAGGCCCAACCGAATTCTTGGTTCAGCCTCACGTCCACCTCATTCCTCCTCAAAGTGGGACGAAGCTTCGAGCTTCCGTGAGAGCCTCGAACCCTCCTGCTATTCAGCACGGTGGGGATTGAAACTTGAATTGACCTGGGGGCAAAATTACGTTTGACAACTACAAAGCCCTAAATGAATGAATAGTAAACTTTTGCTATCTTAGATCTCACTCCTAATGTATTTCTCCCTATAAAAAATAGTGTTTGTCAGTACGTCCTATTCAGTAAAACTTTCACATCTGATGCACTTAGAAGAATTAGGCCGGAGAGCCAACTGTGTCCTAGATACCTAAGAGTTAAAAAATTTGTGTCAGAAGCTAAAACTTTTACCTCTTTTTGATGGGTATTTTTTCTAAAATATACATTCCTGGACTTCTGGTCTGGATGGCGGGTAGGTAAATGTGGTCTCGCCTCCTCCCACAACCACATCAAAGTTACAACTAAACTACAGAACAACCATCCTTCAGAACCGCCTGACATTGAGCTGAATGGAAGTCCTACAGCTCCGGAATTAAAGCAGCAGCCACATGGAGACTGGTAGGAGGAGTGGAGGTGGACCGGCTGGGCCCACACCCGTGTGTGGCAGATAAAAATCAGGAGGACACCTCGGCTGGGAAGGTCCTCCCTGAGGAGTGAGGGGTCCATGTCCCACACCAGGCGCCCATCTCGGGGTTCCAGTGCCAGGAAGAGAATCCCCATAACTTCTGGCTGGAAAAACCAGTGGGAACAGAGGCTCAGGGAGCAGAGGCCGCGGGAGCCCCAGGCAGCTCCTCTTAAAGGGCTCACGCCTGGACTTACTCGGATTTGCTCCCTCTAAGCTCGAAGGGGAGGCAGCTTGGGGGGTGCCAGAGACATATAGGGAAGAACTCAGCTGTTTGGCCCTGGGACAAGGGCTGGAGAGGCAGCTTTATCCTGGACAGATGTACTGGCAGAGGCTGATGTTCCTTTGGTGAGCCCTTCCCTGGGGCAGCAGACAGCCACCACATCTGGGACTCCAGCAACCTGGCTCAAACTGTTTGCCCCGTCCTGGTGATTCCCTGAGGCCCTGCCCCACCCAAGCTATTTCCAAAGGCTTTACCATAGGATTGGCCTGTCTTGGATCCTGCTTCAGAATTTCCTACAGTCTTTCAAAAAAGGAGCATCTGGTCTCAGCGAGCCCCATGCCTCTTGTTAAGTGGCTCCAGGCCTGGCACTGGAAGCAGCCAGCCTTGTTTCACAACTTGGCTTTTCCTGGGCAACTCCAAGCCCAGCACAAGAAGCAGCCATCAGCAGATCACTTTGTAGCTTATGCCAGGTGGCCCTGGATAGAACACAGGCAGTGGCTGACCTTGTCCCAAAGCCAACACACCCAGTGGACAGCTTCAGACCACATCAAAGCACCACCACCCAACCACCTCCACAAGTGACACACTTGATAAATGGACTCAGTGGGTACCGGAGCCCTGAAGAAGTAAGTCTTGCTCTGTGTGGTTGGCCCCTACACAGCTGACCCTCTAAGGTAGTCAGAGGCCAGTGGGCAGTGGGCACAGCCAGTCCTTGCAGCTGAACAGCCTAAGTAAATCCCTCCCATTGCCATGCCGACAGCAAGACTCAATTACAACAGAAGGGTGTACAGTCCAAACTAGGGGTGCACCTCAAGGGCCCAGCTGGGGTGATCAGGGAGGCTGTGCTAGTGGATCCTACAGGACACCTACAACAACAGGCCACCCTATAAAGCCTAGGAGACACAGCAACTCTATCTAATACACAGAAACAATCACAAGGAAGCAGCCAAAATGAGAAAACAAAGAAACATGTCCCAAATGAAAGAAAAAAACAAAACTCTAGGAAAAGAACTAAACAAAATAGAGATAAACAATCAATCAGATGCAGAGTTCAAAACACAGGTTTTAAGGTTGCTCAAGAAACTTGGGGAGACCTCCAAGGAACTTAGTGAGAACATCAACATCAAAAAGGGCCAGTCAGAAATGAAGGATGCACTAACTGAAATGAAGAATAATTTACAAGGAATCAATAGTAGAGTAGGTGAAGCCAAAAAGTAAAACATCGATTTGGGATATAAGGAAGCAAAAAATACCCAATCAGAACAGCAAAAAGAAAAAAGAATCCAAAAAAATGAGGACAGTGTAAGGAGTCTCTAGGGCCACTTCAAGTCTGCCAACATTTGCATCATAGGGGTGCAAATAGGAGAAGAGAGCAAACAAGAAATTGAAACAATATTGACAGAAAACTTCCCTAACTTGGTGAAGGAAACAGACATACAAGTCCAGGAAGCACAGAGAGTCCCAAACAAGATGAACCCAAAGAAGTCCACACCAAGACACATCATCATCAAAATGCCAAAGGTTAAATACAAAGAGAGAATCTTGAAAGCAGCAAGAGAAAAGAAGTCTATTACCTATAAAGGAGCTCCCATAAGACTGTCAGTTGATTTCCCAAAAGAAACTTTGCAGGCCAGAAAGGAATGTCAAGAGATATTCAAGGTGATGAAAAGCAAGAACCTACGACCAAGATTACTCTATCCTGCAAAGCTATCATTTGGAATCGATGGACATAGCAAGAGTTTCCCAGACAAGAAAAAGCTAAAGGAGTTCATCACCACCAAACCAGTATTATATGGAATGTTGAAGGGTCTTCTTGAAGGAGAAGAACAAAAATATGAACAATAAAATGGCAATTAATACGTATCTATCAACAACTGAATCTACAAACAAAATGAGCAAGCAGAACAGAAACAGACTCATAGATACAGACAACTTTTTCTTGCTTGCCAGATGGGTGGAGGCTAGAGGGAGAGGTGAAAAAGATGAAGGAATTGAGAAGTACAAATTGGTTGTTAGACGGATGAACCTCAAAGGGAAGTGGGGAGGGAGGGTGAAATGAGATAAACCAAAGAACTTCTATGCATATATACACAAGCAATGGACCCCAACAATAGTGAGGGGAGGGCGGGATTGGGGAGAAGGGGGTCACTGGGGAAAAAAGGGGGGAACATCTGTAATACATTCAACAATAAAGATGAGTTGAAAAAAAATAATAATAATAAATAAAATATACATTCCCCTGCCTTTTCAAGCAGTGATATTGACAATACTGAAAACTCATTTTAATCATTCTGGATTATTAGTATTATGTCTCACTCTTCATGTCACTGACAATGATATCTAGGAGCAGTGAACTCTAACAGAAACAAACAACTGCTAAAATGTCCTTGGTTTGAGATTTCGGAGGGGCTATTTGACTCTCGTGAATAAAGAGTCCCACAGGCTCCCAGATGCATGACCCCTACAGTCAGGTAACACTGGTGCTGGTTTCATTTTCTAGAACATTTCATTTTTCTCTGTTCTTGTCAGTATTTTTGGCTTGTCTGCACCATTCAAATTGCTAAGTGTTGTTTTCAGCCTCCAAGGGAAAGTCTGATGTTGCTTTCAAATAACTGAAGCAGCCAGAAGCCCGAGGGTTCAGAAGTAACACAGACACAAAGGAAGATATTTGGCAAAGGAACTGAGGGATGACAGAAAGAAGAGAAAACTTTGTTTCAATTTTATCGAGATGCCAGTGGAGTCAGACATCGGGTATCCATGATCAATGAGTTTAAACTCAATTGGGGCCCCGCCAGTGTGGTGCAGTGAATTGAGTGTCGTCCTACGGACTGAGAGGTCCCGGTTCGATCCCCAGTCAGGGCACATGCCTGGTAGGGGTGTGCAGGAGGCAGCTGATCGATCTTTCTCTCTCTCTCTCATTGATGTTTCTCTCTCTCCCCCTTCCTCTCTCTCTAAAAAAATCAATGAAAACATATATTTCTTTTAAAAAATGTTAAACTCAATTAGGAAAAACCCCTTACTTAAGAGGTAAATTTTTGCAACATTAATTTACTACCCCTTGAGAAAAACAAACAAACGAAAACCTATTTGTACTTTCTTATTCTAAAACAAAGACATTTTTAGTCCTCATAATCCACTTAATCTTTTGAGGAATCACCGGTTTTCCACAGCAGCCGCCCCAGTTTACATTCCCACGAACGGTACACAAGGCGACCAGTGTCTCCACGTCCCCGCCAACACCTGTCATTTTCTGGTTTTCCTTTCGTTTTTTGTATCCTCACCCGAGGACATTTTTCCATTTTTTTGTTCAAATAGAGTGGGAGGGAGAGGGAGAGAGAGAAACATCGATGTGAAGGGACACATCGAGTGGCTGCCACCCGCACGACCAACCAGGGCCGGGGACAAACTACAACCTAAGTACGTGCCCTTAGCGGGAACCGAACCCGGGTCTCTCCGGACCGCAGGCCGACGCTCTAACCGCTGAGCCAAATCAGCCAGGGCTCTTTTTGTTTTTTTGTTGGTTGGTCGGTTTTTTGTTTTTTGCATTTCCCTGATGATTACTTATGTTGAGCATCTTTTCATGTACTTACTGGCCATTTGTATAACTTCTTTGGAGAAATGTCTATTCAAGTCCTTTGCCCATTTTTTAATTGAGCTGTTTGTTTTTATATTGTTGAGTTGCAGGAGTTCTTTCCATATTCTGGATATTAATCTCATCAGCTTTTTAAAAACGTTTTACTAACTTTTACATAACAGAACATTCAAATCTTAAATTACTTCAGAGAATAGGAGAAGAAAAATGTTACTCTGAAACTCATTTTATAAAGGTTGTATCAGTTAAGGTTCAACCAGAGAAACAGAATTAGTAGGAGATATATTTTGAGAGATTTATTGCAAGGAACTGACTCAGGTGATTGTAGGGACTGGCAAGACATGCCTGAAATCCACAGGGGAAGACATCAGAAAAAGGGGGCTAGAACTCATGGCCTGAGCTGAAATTTGTTGTCCAAAGATGGAATTTCTACTTCCTAAGGAAAACCTAAATTCTGCTCTTAAAGACTTGGAATTGATTGAATCAGGTTCACCCAAGATTATCTAGGATAATCATCAATAAATATTTTAGAGTAATCTCTTGAAAGTCAACTGATTATGGATTTTAATCACATCTGCAAAATACCTTCATAGCAACACCCAGTTTAGTGTTTGATTAAGTAATTCTGAGCATTGGCTAGCTAAATTGATACATAAAACTAACCATCAGTAAGGTACTACAATCTATAGCAAAGGCAAAAAAAGAAAAGTTCAAAAAAATTTTAGTCATAAATTGGAATTAAAATCCCCCTGCCAAACCACAGAACAATAACATAAAGTATACAGTAAATCCAATCCAACAATATGTAAAATGGAAAAAAAATACCCCAAATAGATTTATCTTTGTATGAAGTTCTAGAACAAAAAATATTTGACCCCCAATCTCTTTAAATTTTAATGCACGAGTATATAATAAGCAACTTCATAATAGAGTAATATATTCATTATATTTTAAAAAAACATTTCATACTCTGAATAACCCCTTGTTCCACAGTTTAAATTGTGAAATAATATTGAAGGCAGGAAAATGCTAACTATCATATATTCCCTTTCCTTGACCCCTGCAAGGTGAGCGCTGCAATTATCCAGCATGGGAATTGCTTGGCTGCTTCAGTTCACTACATGGTACTTTGTTGTCTAATTTACTATGAATTTCCAGCTTAATCTAACAATCCTGAAGGAAGAAATATCTGTGGGTCTATTTTTCTGGAATTTAAATGAAATTGGTGCTTTTATATTACGATTTCTATTAATTTTTTCAGCATCAAAGTATGAATCCATTTATCCTTTGTAATAATACTCATGAACATGAATATCTGCACTAAAATATTCACCTATAAAATTAGGCAAATGGAGAAAAATGCTGTAAAAGCAATAATACTTAATGAGATATTGAATTTAAATAGGATTCATCTTTTCAACAGCTAAGTTCTTTGTTGCCAAAGTGGTGCTTTAAAGACTTAGAATAAGAAGAATTCAACCTAAATAGAGACAACAATTTTCTAGAAGAGTATTGAAAGAAAAAGTGTTTACTCAACAAATATTTAGAATGATTGTTTAGTGACAGGCTTGTATTAGGGCCTAGAGATAACAGACAAACAAGGTACAATTTTTTTTATCCTTTCTGTTTTTAAGGTTCTCACAAGTCCGGCGATAAGCTGAAAACCAACATATAAACAAGTAATTGCATGACTGTAATAAACAGTATAAAACAAGTATGCACAGGATATTATGAGAAGATATAATAATGTGAGAAGTAGACAATGGGGAAAAAAAATTAAAGATTTAAAGGAAGTGATGCCAAATATGCATCTTTAAAAGTTAGCTCGGACCTTAAATCAATTATTGAGATCAGTAGAAAGCAATACTATTAGTGACTAATCTATTTTGTTTTCGGGGGCAAAACCTTCCAGGGAAGGATACATATTCTATAGACAAATTAAAAGCAGTACATTAAGGTAGTTTAGGAGCTACCATTTTGGCCCTATAATACTTGCTCAGAATAGAATCTTTGTGTATGAAAGTTTGATCCATTGGCTTTTGCAGAAATCTTTCCTGCAACACATTCTTTAATGTATCTGCCATTGGTCCTAGCTTATTGCAACTTTGTCTCTTTGAAATGAATTCTGGTTGTCTGCATTCTTTCCATAAAAATGAATCTCTTTGGAAACTTGAAATGGTGCATGAGGGATTTTACAACTCAGTGTCGCTTTCTGCTCTTCGTGGGAACTGGAAATGATCCTTTTTCAGGGCAGCACATCCTGTCTGACACCACGATGTGCAGAGCACACACTCTTCCAGCAACAGTAACTCAGGACTTCAGTGCTTCAACCCTTCATGTCCAATATCTTGTGGGTTATACTGTGAAATCTCTTTTGTGGCAATGAATACTTGATACTTTGTAAGTGCAATGTTCTTATGAGACAATCTTTCCATGGCATTCTGTATTGATTTATTCTATCTCAGATGGCTCGCGATGACCTCCTTCAGTGCAGCTCTCAATTCTTCTTGCTCTTTGGGCCTGCTGATCCTCCATTGCCTTACGAGGGACTTGACCTGCAATGCCTCATTCGCATTATGGATCTCCAGTCCGCTACCAGCATCCAGTCTCCAATAGTTTATCTTTGCCATTCTGTGACCTAGCAGCTGAACTTCCCCACTGTAGTTTTCCTAAGAGAGCTAAGATCCTGACAAACCCATAAAGCAATTGATTTTTTGTGTTTTTGTTTCTTTGTGGTGCTCTGCTTGAAATATAGAGATCAAAGATATGCATAATCCTCTCTCCAAAGCCTAGCCTTAGCGACCTCAACAATCTCATTGTGAACACACTTGTTACAAGATATTTTTGCATTTTGTGTTTATTAATCTCTTTGCGTTGCCTTCTACTATTAAATTGAAATTTTCTAAGTACTGAGATCAAAATTCCTCAGAGAAAAAGAAATAAATCAACAGCTGTTTACTTGTAAGTCTAGATTTGCCAAGTGGAGAATGATAGTAATCTCTTTAAGGACTTGGGAGGAAAAGGGAATAATTATATTTGTTTTACTTTGGCATGTAAAACAAAATAAAATGTTGTTTTCATCAAAAATGAAAGCAAAGATGTTTTAATTAGCAAGGAGATAGCAATTATTCTAAAAATAAAATATTTTTCCCACAATTAGTGTTAGTATTTTTTTTTTCTTTAATAACTTGCTTAGCATAGAAAGGAGAAGCGTTGTATGCTGGGTGTTCTATGGGAAAAGCTTTGTAATGTGTCATGATTTTTTGCAGCACTGTAAACCTACAAAAAAACACACAGTAAATTGTACTGACAAGGTTTTCATGCTTAAAGCCTACATTTTATTGTACCATTATCCCTGAACAAATTGAGGCACAATATTTCGTCAGCCTGGACAGACACATTATTGAACACATAAAAGAATATTAAAGGCCATTCAATAGTTTTAGCAAAGAGGATCGATATTAGGTTTTATAGGTTTGTGTAAAAAAAAATAATAATAATCCTTTATCATAGTTCTATCTTTTACATTAAGATTCATTTTTAAAATACTTAAAATAAATGCATTATTTTTAAGAGATGTATTTTAAAGGTATTGTTTCTCACAGAGCTCTAATATTTAAAGTTATTACATTCAGAGGAGAGAGGATTCACATTCAAACTTACAAAATACATCTGAGGATTGGATTCGGACACAGTTCTGACAACAGTTCTTTTAAGTCATCTATTACTTATTAGGTAATATGCAGTTTAGCCACAGTAGAGCATCTGAGATTAAAATTCCTCCCAAACACCATTTTCTACTATTAGAGATATGCATTTGTCGCAGAGACTCTAAAGGTTTACAGGGCTTTTACGTGAGGAAAAGTCAGATATTTCATGTAAACATTAACCATAACAAAGTAGAGTAACTATATTAATACTGAACACAGTAGACTTTAAACAAGTAATATTACCAAAGATAAAAAGGGACATTATATAATTATAAAAATGAACATTCATCAAGACAAGGTAACAACCCTGAATATGTGCTGACTAATTTTGAGCTGCCAAATACACAAAGCAAAAGGTGATAGAAATGATAGAAGAAATAGACCAATGCACAGTTGCTATTGGATACTTCAACATTTGTCTCGTATTGATAGAGAAGACAGAAAATCAGTGAGAATATAGAAGACTTGAAATAGCAGCATCTACCAACTTGTCCTAATTAGATCCATCCAAACACAAAACATGCATTCTTTTCAAATGCACATGAACATTCACCAAGGTAGACCAGTAGATCCTCTCCAAATTTGCACATTTAAACCTAAAATGTTCAATACTGATGTAAAAAGTATGAGTGCATTGGACAATTGCCAGCATCTGATGATGAAAATAGCTGGATTCCAGTAGTTTTAGCCACTGTGCCCCTTACTACCTAGTGTCCAACTAGTATATTAAAGGAAAGCATGTCCCAGACTTTATTCTGTCAACCCTGTAACTATCTAACAGCAAGAAGGGAAAACCTCTCGTCACCCCCAGTCCTGCGGTGCACTGACAAACACACTGTACAAAAGGTTCACTCCAAAGCAGATGCAGTGTTTTGTGTACACTTTCCAGTTAGATCAGGTTTCAGTGATTGCCGGTGAGGGTGGATTCACAGAATCAAAGAGAGACCTAGGCCAAGGGGACTGGGATTCCGGTCTTATGAGATACTTATACTTCTTTTACTCAAGGGCAATAGGGCCTGCAAAGTCCTTCTTGCCGACCACACATCTTGAACACTGCTCAATTCACCAGGGAATTAACTTTTCTTATATTCCTTGTGCTAATCAACAATCCCTCTGGTTTAGAATTAGATACTACTTTTGAAAACTTGCCAGGTCTATCTCGCAAGCACAGATGATGATTGAGGCAGTTCCAAGGCTAATAAGCTACCCCTAAGTTGTAGATTAATGTTTATACTTATATATATCACACTCTACTATAATTATAAATAAATATATTTAGTCCCATGGTCCAATAGTATATGTCAATATACTAAAAATATGCTAAAATATTTAAATAAAATTACCAAAATTTTATATATATGTTATATTATGATATATATGTATGTATGTATGTATGTATGTATGTGTGTGTGTATATATATATTTGGAGGTGGGAGACTCATAGCAGTAATGATGCCAAACGGAAATCATGGGATTTTAGGTAAGCCAACATCAGGAAAAAACTATCTGCTTTTGACATTATTTTCTACCATCTTTTAATTTTCCTGAAAACAAAGAACACATTGGCTGTCTATTTATAAAGGTAGTAATGATTTTTAAAATCAACATGTGTTTGATAGTAGAATTTAATTATTTTACTTTTAGGTCTGTAAGAAAAATATTCTCATTGCACCACCTATTAAAAATGTCCTATTAGCCTGGCTGGCATGGCTCAGTGGTTGAGCATCAACCCATACACCAAGCGGTCACCAGTTTGATTCCTGGTCAGGGCACATGCCCAAGTTGTAGGCCTGATCCCCAGTTGGGGGCATGCAGGAGGTGGCCAATTGATGTTCTCTCTCATTGATGTTTCTATCTCTCTTTCTCTCTCTTTCTCTCCCTTCCTCTCTCTCTAAAACCAATAAAGAAAAAAAAAAAGTCCAATTAACATAGGAGATATTCTCAGGTTTAATTTGGTTCTATCAGTGTTCTCTTATTCCAATCATGGAGAGTTAGATCGTTAAACTGTGTTCATTTGACTGAGCCACTGAAGACATACCTCTCACATTCCAATTCTAACACCCATGCTTTGCTCTTCATTTTGTATATGCCAAGTTTACTTCATCATTCAACTTCCACAAAGATGTATCTATCTATAATGCTTTTCAAACTTTTCCAAGGATTTCCTTTAGTGGTAGAGAAAAATATGCCACCCACAAACTTAACTTTTCTTTGAAGGCTTCTAATTTATCTTAAACATCCATATAAGTTTTGTTTAAATGTGCAATTTTCCCCTGTTAGTTTTTATATAAATGCTAATATTTAAAATTCTAATCTCTTAAATCATATTAATCATTAATCATGTAAGCTCAAAAAATTCCTCTAGTTCCTCTCTGTGTACCCAATCTAGTTTGAAATCCGAAACTTAGAGGACACAGCTAAAAGCAAATGCAGGCGTCATTGTGAAGAGTGAGAAATGTTTCATGAACTTACTCTTTTTTTACTAGTAGCGTAAAGGGGCAGTATAAAGGGAACGAGAATGGAATTACCAAGTTCATGAGCTCCATCTTCCCTCGTTCTGTTTCAGAATGACTATCAGTAAGAAACCCGGGAATTTTAGAAGCGAATATTTGCTGAATCAAGACAGGCAGCAGTGATTCTGTAAGGAAGCAGCCAGTGCCCTCGAGGGCCACTGGCATTCCCTGCACTCCTCCAAAGCCAAATTGCAGAAATTATCTCCCAGGTTTACAGCTAAGGAGCCTGGGAAGCCATGAAGTCTGCCTCTGGTTTAAATAGTAACCTTGAAAAGAGGGCAATTTAATGCAGGCCCTGCCCTTCAGGATAAATTAGCTTCTTGGAAGCCCAACGAGGAATAGCTGGACAGTGAGGGACTTTAGAAGCTCAGAAGACAAAGTAGCATCAGTTGTCCTTGGGACAAACACTGGGTGGCTAGAGGTCAGGAGCAGGAAGGAGACTTTCTTTCCCGGTTCTCCTTATTTCCTTTCCCTGTTTGTATCCTATACATGGATTATGCCTTTCAGAAAATAAATCTGTAATAATTTTTTAATATGTTCACATTGATTTTTTTAGAAAGAGAGGAAGGGAGAGAGAGAGAGAGAGAGAAACATCAAAGTGAGAGAGAAACATTGATCAGCTGCCTCCTGCGCGCCCCCTACTGGGGATCAAGCCAGCAACCCAGACGTGTGCCCTGACTTGACCCAGAATGGAACCGGGACAGCACTCAGTCCACTGGGCCACACCAGCCAGGCAAATCTGTAATAATTTTAATAAATAATTTAACAACATCAGAAAAGAATCGACAAGTGGCTTTTTGTCTCGTTTCTCATCATTTTAGCCTGGGGCGGGGAGAGAATCTCACCAGACAGCTCTGGAGAAGCTCAGGGTCACACTAAATGCCTTCACTGCGCGACACTGCTTCACGGTTGGGAGGCTGCCCGGCTAGTCTCTGAAGTTGCAACAAGAGAGAAGGTACGCCCATGTGAAGGACAGGCTGCAGGTACCCACACGCTGCAGCTGCTCGCATTTATAAAAAAAGGAGAAAAAGGAATATATATGTATTTACTCATTTATGCATGTCCTGAAGTGACCCATGTGACAGTCATTGCACTGCATCACATCTAAAAAAGTGGAAACCAATTCAACTATAATTTGCGTTTCAATTTACTTATATTTATTATAGGATTATTCAAATTAACGAAAAGAGTGCCCAATATGAAATAAAGGAATCTAAACTAAATCTTCCTTTTACTAAATACCACAAGTCAGAGGTAAAGGTTTGGTGAGATTATAGAGAAAGAATGCACCGTGATTATACCCACAAAGTGTCTTCTCTGCTATCCGAGGTTCTCCCCCTCCACCCAAAGTCCCCACAGATTAAGACAGTGGTTCGTTGGAGTGAAAAGTCTTCAAGAGAATGAACTCTCGAAGGTTGTTCTGGACTTGTGATTCTCCATCTTTTGATTCAAAGCCATCAGGATTCATTGACTACAATCATTGAGGGGGCTGAACAGTAAAAAAAAAAAAATGCCTTACTGAGTACAAAGCCCTCCACTGGGTCCTTTGTCAAGCAGACTATTAAAACAGAAGGATTGTCGGGAAATGGAGTGTGAAACTTTGTTCATTCAAACTCTGCCTCAGAAAAATCTTTGACACGCAGGAGTGATTCTCTCTCCTTGGTCAATCTGGGATGTTTAGAGAGATGGGCAACACCCATTATTCATGTTTTATTTCATAGCCATTTAAGTCCATTGCCGCCAAGGAGCAGAGGCATTGGCTAAATGATTTCTAATTAAGAGTATAGGGAAGCTTAAAGTGACTTCATAAAGATGTCATGGCAACAGAGTGCCTTAGTAAATCACCACAATTCCCCAGATCTAAGCGAATAAGCATAGATCTATTTCTTTTTGAATTTTTATTTCAGGACATGAGTTCCCTGTCCACTTTAAAGGTCTATTTGAACGCAATTTCAGTTCTTTTCTTCTTTTTCCAAATAACATCTGTAAAGTGATTTACATTCTTTCTCGCCAGGGGAAAAGCAAATCCCTTCTTACATATAAATACATATAGGAATCTAACTACTTCAACAGCCCTTATTCCTCCAGCCTCAGGCAAACTTCTTTCTCCATTTCTCCAAGCTGTTTCCTTCCTTCTGTGGCTAACGTTGACCTCCTGCGTAGAACCAAATCTATCACCTTCTGACTCACCCGCCCCCTCAAAGGTACTGAAAAGCCTGGAGGAAATTCACAAAGCATCATTAAGCACTGTTAAAACTCTCAGTAGAACAAAAAAGTGTTTCATTATTATCAAGTCAGAAAATAGATGTGTCCTCCATTCTCTATGGAGTGCCAAGCACCTGTGCCATCTTAGATTAATTACGAGGCTAGTGAGGAGTATGTTCATCCAGGTTGCTTATTTTGACCCTGGTGGAAATGAATAACACTTACACCTTATTTAGATAACTTGCTGCTCAGACACGCCCACCCCCAGCTGCAATCTCTGCCCTATGTCGTTCTCCTCGTGTATTTTTGAAACAGCTATAAGTAACGTCTTCATTTGGATCAGCTTAAGCAATTCTTAGAGACAGTATCTATTGCAGTGCTCTTCAAACTTGAACGTGCACACAAACAACTTGGGTATTGTTTAGATTCTCTTTCAGTAGGTCTGGAACGAGACCTAAACATTTCCATTCCTGACAAGCTTCCAGGTGATGTCAATGCTGCGGATCTGAGATCACACATTGGTTTAAAACGTTCCGTTGTGACCCTTCCTGAGGTCTGAGGGTTTCAAAAGCGCTCCGGAGGATAAACTATGCTTCTTACTTAAGTATCCTTTCAGCCAAATAAACAGCCAGATCAGTCCATCAGAGAATATCTGTTTAATACTTACTTCAAAGTCCTTAGTAAAACATTTTGATCTTAGCTTAGTAGGTATTTTCTGAAGCCTTTGTCATTTCAAAACTTGAAAGACTTCTGTTGAAGTCTTCTAATGGCTGGCAGCAACCCCTCAAAGTGGTTCATATTCTTCCCATTTCTCCTGATCTCCTCATCACCGAGTTATATTAATACCAGATTTGTAAAGCAGTTCATTGCAGGATCAAAGAGGCTTTCCAGTGTCCCTAGGATGTATTTATTTATTCACTCAACAAATATTTACCAGGAACCTACTGTGTTCCAGGAACTGTTCTGTGTACAGGACACAGACAAGCAAAGTTCCTGCAGTTATGAAGCTCACATTCCATAGGGGTAAGAGATGGACAATAAAACATAAAAAATATAAATAATTTCAGATCGTCATAAGTAAATGACTAAAATAAAACAACGTAATAGGATAGAGTGCGACTGGAGAGGCCTACTTCAGAATGGTGGTTAGGAAAAGCCTTTCTGTGGGGACCCCATCAGAGCTGAGATGCAACGATGAGAAGGAGCCAACTGTGGACAGGTCTGAAAGAGGAGCATTTAGTGATCTAACTTTGATGATTCATTCTGTAGACTGTGTCCCTCCAAATACTGGTATGTGCAATATTCCGTGGGTTTTACTGAGTGTATCTGCAAGAGTTGATTTGCAAACACAGTTTGTGCTCAATTATGTCTTCCCTTACCTCCATTTTTAGCTTTTTACAGGAAAAGATTACTGTAAGACTGTCTGCATGAGAATTGACTTGAAGATTAAGGGGAGAGTGTATATAGGTGCAGATTTCCACGATCCACAAGCAAGCCAAACATAGAACAGTCAAGCCCCTCATGCATTCCTGGTAGGGAGAAAAAACTTCTTTGATAAACACTTATTGAGCACCTGTTACACAAGTTGGGGGGAAAAAGTGGGGTTTTTTTGTTTGTTTGTTTGTTTGTTTTTTAATAAATGAATGAAAAGTAGTTATATAGAAGTGAATATTACATAGATCTTGTCATCAAGGAGCTTAATAAAAACTGTAAGAAAGAAAAAGTGAGAAACTAGAAATACAAAGTGATGGGAATTGTCACTTTGAAGAAAGGGTGATTAATTTCTGCTGGAGAATCTGTAAGTGTTCCAGTGAGAAGTTAGTATTTGACCTAAGCCTTAAAATATGAATAAGAGGCACCAAACCAATAAAAAGTATTAAAAGCCAGGTAACTAGATGAGATCAGATAGAGAAAAGTATAAGGAAGAAAAAAGGCTCAAGAATTGATTGCCCTGCACAATGACGTTAATGGCCTTGAAGATGAGGGAGCACAATAAATGGAGATTTCAATCATGTCAAATGCAGCTGCATAGACCCAGTAAGATGAGCAGTGAAAATTGACCTTTGGATTTAGCATTCTGGTGGTAATTAACGACGTCAAAAGAGCTTTTTCATTGGAGAGTAGAAAGGAACAACGTATTAGAGTGGATTCAAGAGAAAAGGGTAAGGCGAAGAACTGAAAATCCGCTCTATAGATCAGTGCTTCTCAGACTTTAACGTCCCCATGACTCCTGGAGATCCTGCGCTAAAATATAACTTCTGATTCAGTAGGTCCAGAGTGGGACCTCAGAGTCTGTATTTCTACCAAGCTCCTAGATGATACTGATGTTATTGGTGGATCATCATTTGAGTAACAAAAGATCTTTCAGTTTTCTGTAAAAGGGGGCAATGAAATGGGGTGAGTGAGCAAAGTAACTGGAGGGGATATGGGGTGAAGGGAACTTTTTTTTTTTTTTTTTTAATTCTCATTATCACAGCAAGTGTGCTTGAATGCCAATGGGAATGATCCAGAGTTGAGAGGAGAAACTGAAGATGGGGACTGAGGGGGTACATATCTGAACAATGCCCTGGAGTAGTCAGGAGAAAATGCAGACAAGTGACAAATGAAGGGGAAGCCCTGGACGGAAGGCAGACAGTTCAGCTCTGTGACCGGGAAGGAAAGCCAAGTGCTCGGGTCCAGATGCAAATGAGCTTGGTGGAGTACACAGAGGATCCCCTGCAACTGCTTTTGTTTCTCATTGGAATGAGCTACTTGGCTGATAGGATTAATGAAAAGATGTTAGAGGTTTGAAGAAAGAGAGGACAGTGGAAATAATCATGGGCTGGGGGGCAAGAGGGATGAATAGGCGGAGTGTAGAGGATTTTTAAGGCAAGAAACTACATTAAATGGTCCTCACAGTGGACATATGCCATTTTACATTTGCCCAAACCCACAGAATGGACAACGCCAAGAGTGAACACTAACGTAAACTATGAACCCTGAGTGATAATGATGCATCAGCACAGGTTCATGGATGGTAACAAATGTAGCACTCTGGTGGAGGTGTTGATCATGGGGGAGTCTATGCATGAGTAGTGACAGAGGGCATATAGGAAATCCTTGTACTCAATTTTTCTGTGAACCTAAAACTGCTCTAAAAATAAAAGCCTATCATATAAGTAAACAAGTAAATAAATAATCCCGAGAAAGTAAATTGACTAGGGGAGTTCTCAACCCTATCAGACAAGTGACCCCTTTTAGAACATATTTTTTAACATCCTTGCTACTATTATAAAAAGAGAGTAATAATTATTTTAACCTACCTACACATATATTTAAAGTCAATATAATATCATCACCATGATATAAAGAAATAAAAGAAAAATTATTCATAATAAAGTAACATGACTTCAGTATGTAAATACTCAAGACTGAGTCCACTGGGGTACCAAAAACATCGCCACAAAAATACGCAATGCCCTCTAGGGGGCGATACTACCCTTAACAAGAATCATTCTACTGCTTGACATGACATAAATGCCCAGGGATCCCTTTGTTTGAGAAAGTATAAGCCTTTCTATATCATTAGAAATAATTTAAGTGGCAACATTGATAAGATGTTAAATATGCAATTTATTTTTTCTCTGCACATACTGTGAGGGGAAACATAACAACAAAACAAAAAAATGATGGAGAAGAAGGAAGGTAATCACGTGAACAAAACAAGCAATCAGATATCCTGAGATGGAGCTGCGGGGAGACTCCTGGCAGGGGAAACACATGCCATGCACAGAGGCAGAAAGGACGAGCGTATTAAGGAGCATTAGAGAGTTTGATTGAACCCGCCGGACTCAGAGGGCAAGAATATGACGCTGGTAGAGAAATGGCGGGAGTAGGGTGGGGGTGGGAGTGGGGTGGGGGGCAGGGAGGAGCTACACAAGGGAAAGAGTTCAGAAAAGGGAATCCAAGAGCATGGTCCCAGCAGGTACCAGAGATAAAATTTGGAAGGGGGGCGGTGAGAATTATTTTCTTTCTGTAACAATTTCTTAAAATACTTTTCTCTCTTGAATTTCATGACCGACCTTTCTGAGTGAAACCCTAGGGGCTGGGGAAAGGAGAAATCCCATCCTGGAAGCTACACACAATCTCTACCAGCAAGGACCATCTGAGACTCCTCCCAGGTCCAAAGAACTGGATTAGCAAGCAAGAAACACTCAGAACCCGATGATGGCAGTGGTTTCTTGACTCTGTTCGTAGAAGAGAGTCAAGACATACCCAGAAACCTCTGCCATTTGTCTTTTTAGTTTACTTTTTCAGTTACAGTTGACATTTAATATTATTTTTGTTTTCATCCAAGCTGAGTCTCCTCAACAGTGAAGCACCATGATAAGTACCCTACAGAAAATCCACTTCTCTCCCACTGGGCCCTCTGCTGTTCGCAGAGCACAGCTAACTGGGCAACTGATTCCTTCCTGGGCCCATACACTCGGACCTGTGTGGTTCTGAATATGGTATTTGTCATTACTGGTTTTCCACGTCCTTATCCATAAAATAGGTAATGACAATTCATAGGGTTGCTATCAAGATCAAATAAGTATGTGAAAAGGCATTAAAAATTACAGAAAATAATAATGTAAGAGACTTTGTGAAAAATATGGAGTTTGCAAACGACTGTAATATAATGTAAAATGCTGTATCTCAAAGAATGAAGCACTCTCTAGTTCTGAGTTTAACCACTTACTAGTGTGCAAATTTTCTTTGTGCCTTCAAGTTATCATTTTATTTTATTTTTTTATCCTCACCCGAGGATATTTTTCCATTCTTTGTACAGATAGAGAGGGAGGGAGAGAGAGAGAGAAACATCGACGTGAAGGGACACATCGAGTGGCTGCCACCCGCATGACCAACCAGGGCCGGGGACAAACTGCAACCGAAGTACGTGCCCTTAGCGGGAACCGAACCCGGGTCTCTCCGGACCGCAGGCCGACGCTCTAACCGCTGAGCCAAACCGGCCAGGGCTCAAGTTATCATTTTAAAATAATCCTAGTAGTAAATAATCATTTTATAAATTTGATTGCAAGATAAAATGAGTCAGTGCAAAACAAGGCATTGCTTACTTTTTTGTCTGTGTGGTTATTCATTAGCATGCATACATATCAAGGAGAATAAAGAAAAAGACAAGAAGAGTGAAAGCAAATACACAAATAATGAGTCAATGCATGTAAAGCAGTCAATTAACATTAGTTGAATTAAATAGAAAGATGGACTGAAGCTCCAGCAAATAAACAATTTGCAAGTTTAAGGTTAATACACATTTATATATCAAGCACGCTTGTCTTGTAGTATTCCATTACCACTGCACTTCGGATAGAGGTCTGATCTCTTACCACAACCTACAAGGCCCTGGGGTCTGACGCTACACAGTCCCTCCTGCAGCCCCTCCTTCAAAAGCTGCTCCCATGTGGGTCAGGGAGATGTGCCCTCCGGGCTGACTCTGCCTTCAGATCGCAGCAGCTCTAGGGAAACCCTCCCTGAACTTCAGGCTTCGTCACAGCCTTCTATCTAATATCTGCCCTTCATTGTCTCAATAATGGCTGCATTTTGGCATTTCCAAGGTATGATTATTTGGTTATCTGTACTTACATTTTTGATATTTTATCATGAATTTTTGCTCTAATTTTTAAAAATATGGCATGTAAATATTATGTGTCTTAATTAGATTAAATACTTATTAATCTGAATTTTTGTTGCCTTGAAATTTTGCTGTGGGAAACCAGTGAGTTTCTGAACTCATCCCAGTTCCAGCCTGGCAACCTGAGCCTGCAGACTCCAGGAGGTCTGGGTTACTTAACCCAAGGCTTAGAACAGTGGCCAGTCTCGGGGAGAGTCTGTATACAGTGAATTAAAGCACATTTATAGCTTTCACATTGTAAGCTTTTAAAGGAAGATATCGGTTTGTAACACTGAAATAAATGGTCAAAATACAATTCTTTAAACTGGCTATGATGTTATTGGTAAAAAAATTACTGTGACCAAATTCCAGCAATCCCCAAAATTACTCTGTGTTTCAATTTCAAAAGGCAGCTCCCTTTTAGTTCATGCTTTAATTGGTTCCCTGGCTCTTTGGAGAGCTTCCGTTTTCCTCGAGCTGGGTCCATATGACAACAGATGAGTCCTTCCTTTTGGTTTATTTCTCCAGGGCCATGGGAAGGGAAACCAAAACTAAGTGGGAGCAGAATCATTTGTGCAAGAGATGGAACGTGAAATGTAAGTTTACATTTTCTAAAGATGTCTCCAGTTTCCAGGCAGTCACACTAACACAAACCTAGTGACCTGTTTGAATCAGCCCTGGGGGAAAGGGATTATAAAATAATCTAGGAGATTGTATGCATTGTCTCAAAGGATAAGTGAGTGATAACAACAGGGTGTGGTCTGGTGAGTTACATGCAAGGAATGATCTCTGGCCTCTGGCTTTACCTGAGTCTCTCCCTTCTCTCTATAGAGAAAAAATATGTATGTGCATATATAAATGATATGTATCATAGATACATGATGATGATGATGATGATGATGATGAGAGAGAGAGAGAGAGAGAGAGAGAGAGAGAAAAGAAAAGAAAAGAGAAACAGAGCAACACCTGCATTGAGGAAAAGGGTTTTCAATGACTAATGGCACTGTCTTTTAAAGGCTGGAAAAGAATGCTCCACTCAGGATTCTTTGGCTCACAGACACCCAAAACATTAACATTTTTATCTCTCTCTCTCTCTCTCTCACACACACACACACACACACACACACGGATGGTGTGAACCTGCTGCGAGGACCCACTGGAGCAGTCTTTCCCAGAGACCACAGGCAATGCACCCCAGAGAGCAGGGGGAAGTTATTTCTTACAAGCTCTGCCTTCAGAAACCCACCTGCAATGGTGCGTTCTAAGGGAAGGAGCTGAGGAAGCTTGATCTGACGTGGCTTTCAAATGGATGCGGCCGGACCTGGGATGCCTACAGGAGAGATCAAGGAATAATACAATAAAATAGAGCTTAAGCATTTCCTCCACTGGAAATTACCTTTTACTGTCCAATCTCACAACTGGCGTTTATTCTAAAACAGACCAAAAAAAAAAAAAAAAGAGTGGCGAGCACTGCTCCCAGACATATATGTGAATTGGAGGCAAGCGTCCAGTCGAAATTTAAGAGGTTTTTAAACATCGATTTGGTTTTTGTTTTAATGGCCTGTGTACTTACCGAACTATTAAACTTCACTAGACCATAGCCAATGGTGAGCGTTGATTGACCACTACTTTTAAAGCGGGTTGTGTTTGTTCCTTTTAGGGACATGAGCAGTCACGTTAATGTCTGAAAAAGCAGCAGTCGTTTTCCTGCGACGGGGCTTAGGTTGGGAGGGGAATGGAGGTTGGGGGAGGGTAGGAGAGCGTGCAGGAAAAGGGGAGGTGTGCATTCCGGTAACCCTCTGCTTCCCAGGGGAGTAGACTGCCTCCACTGCTTGATTCTTTATCTCATCGATATATACTTCCTTAAATTTGATCATGCCTACGTTAATGCGTTCCATAGATATTTACTGAGCGCCTAGTACCTGCTAAAGCTAGCAGATGGGGATGCAAGAGGTTTGTCCACGTGGCGGAGGCCCCGTGCCTGCGGAGGTGTGGCCCCCGCGCCTAGGCCCTTAGTTGGAAGTGACTGCGCACGCTGGCGGGTCCCAGACACCAAACCCCAACCCCGGCTTGGGGCAGGGCCACGCCCACCACCACTCCCAAGGCTCCTTGCTCCGGGGGCCTAGAGATTGCAATTCAATCCTAATCTGTGCGGAGTTGAAACGTAGGTGCATTCTGATCAGCAGATGTCCATCAAAAGGAGGGTGGGTCCGACTGGCTGAATGTAAAGCAGGGATGATTTTAAATGCAGTTGGGAGCACGAGGAGAAGCAGTTTCTCCCTGGCCTTACCTTAGAAAGGGGATGGAACAGGAAATGGAGTGACTGCTGGTATTAAGGGGTAAGTCTTGTTTCACGGAACTTTGCTTTATGCAGGGAGATGTGTGTATTGAGTTTACTAATAGAATGTGTGTGGGTTTTTTTTCCTTTATTGATTTTAGAGAGAGAGAGAGAAGCATCGACGTGAAAGGGACACATCGAGTGGCGGCCACCCGCATGACCAACCATGGCCGGGGCCAAACCGCAACCGAGGTACATGCCCTTAGTGGGAACCGAACCGGCTCTCTCTCTGGACCACAGGTCGACGCTCTAACCGCTGAGCCAAACCGGCCAGGGCAATAGCATGTGTTTTAACCCGTGGATCCCAGTTAAAAGGTTTTGAAAACGGGAGGAGTGACTAGGCCAGGGAACTTCTAGTAAGCACACTGCGTTAAGGCTTTCTTGGGCCAACAAAGTGAAACTTTTAAAACAGGTAAAGGAGGAGAGTAAATATTCTTTCAAGAAAGCAGATACCGGGTTGAAATTTCCTTAAAGTTGCATTTTTTATTTTGATTCAAAAAATCACGTAAATACATTGCATTACAGCATGTGGCTCGGTGTGTTTTATATTAAAATATTTACATTCTTTATTAAGAAGAGAATGGGCCTGTCTTCCCTTTTTTCCCTTTCTTCCCTTTTTTCAGTTGATTATCTCTGCAGATGGTACACCATCCATCCCCTCAGTTACAAAATCCTAGGAGCCCTCTCTGGGCCGGGGAAGCGAGGAGGGCTGAGGAAGGAGGGAGCCTAGGCCGCGGCTTTGGCTCCCTGGAAAGGTTGTTAGACAGAAAGGAGCCCAGGCGGAGCTGCTGCTGCCCCCTGGGAAGTCAGAGGCAAGGGGGCACTAGGGCACAGGTTCTGGGGCCGCCCCATTGCTCCCCTGGCTGCAAGTCTCCCGGGGATCCTTAGAGTTTAGGAGGCGCAGCGGGAAAGGAGGAGGAGAAGGCGGGCCTGCTCCCAGGACAGACAACGCCACCCCAGTGATTTTTTTGCTTTCACTCTTCCCTCCCTCAGTCCGTTCCCCACACATCAGGCCCAATCTTTTCATCTTTTACCCCAGCCAGAGCAGCTACTTTTTGTTTGTTTGTAAGGACCCTGTAATGCAATGCAAATGGCTCCCCCGTGCATAGTCCTTAACCTTATCACGGGCCACTTCCGCCTTTGCCACCGATGAAATGAGCCAGGCCTCCCTCCCGTGGCCTCCCTCCCGTGGCCTCGGGCCCGCCGGCCCCTTTGCACTCCAAGCTGCAGCGGGAGCGCTCGGCCCACCTCTTCCTACTGGCGGGCTCTTCTCTTCCGGCCAGGCCCGGCCTTTCCGGACTCTGAAGATGGCTTCCCCTCCCCTCCCCCTCCTTCTCTAGTCAGTTTCATTGCAGTGTTTTTCCTGTGACACTTACATCTCACGTGGGTAAAAGCTCCACAGAAACTTGGTATCTTTTGCACTGGTGTGGGGTAGGCACCTAGAACAATGTCTGGAACTAACTCTTTTCCAATGACTAATAGGTCAGTGACACACCTTTTTAGTATTTCTATCCCAGAAATCTAAATTTCTATTCTCAAAATCTAATTTTGAGAAATCTAAAATTAGGTTAATCTCATGCCATTAACATCCAGATTTTTTTAACTGAATTTACTGAGATGATATTGGTTAATAAAATAATAGATTTCAGCCCTGGCTGGTTTGGCTCAGTGGTTGGAGAACCGGCCTAAAGACCTGTGAGTCTCGGGTTCGATTCTGGTTACGGACACGTGCCTTGGTTGTGGTTTGTCCCGGGCCCTGGTCGGGTCATGCCCGAGGCAACCGGTCAGTGTGTTTCTCACATGATGTTTCTCTCTTCCCCTCCCACTCTATCTGAAGATGGATGGAAAAATATCCTCAGGTGAGGATTACAAAATAAATTTAAAAACCCTGGCCGGTTTGGCTCAGCAGTCAGAGCGTCAGCCTGCAGACCAGAGAGACCCAGGTTTGGTTCCCACTAAGGGCACGAACCTCGGTTGCAGATTGTCCGCGGCCCTGGTTGGGGTCATGTGGGTGGCGACCATTCGATGTGTCTCTCTCACTTCCATGTTTCTCTCTTTCTTCCCCCCTCTCTCCCTCCCGCTCTATGTGAATATAAATGCAAAAATGTCCTCAGGTGAATATTAAAAAAAAAAGACTAGCCCTGACCAGTTTGCTCAGTGGTTAGAGCGTCGGCCTGCGGTTCGGAGAGACCCGGGTTCGGTTCCCGCTAAGGGCACGTACTTCAGTTGCAGTTTGTCCCCGGCCCTGGTTGGGGTTGTGTTCCTGGCAGTCAGTCGATGTGTATCTCTCACATCGATGTTTCTCTCTCTCTCTTCCCCGTCTTTCCCTCTTGCTCTACCTAAAAAATGAATGCAAAAATGTCCTCGGGTGAGGATTAAAAAAAAGAAAATTAAAAAAAAAAACAAGACTAAACACACCACCTCGAGAGGAACCTCCAGCTGTTCCTTTCCACACCACTACCTTCACCTGTGCCCGCTTTCAAACTGCATTTCATTTTTGCTTCTACAGCGGGACGCTAGGACAATAAAATTAAGAGGTCTTTTATAAGGCACACAATTGTAACATTAAGCGAAAGACCCTTAGAAAAAAAAATATAGTGAACTCAAGCTATAGCGTTTACAATGTTGCTTTTACATGTTTAAGGCAACAACAGAGAACTCGGAGCACAGCCGAGTTTAACCCAGGGCCTACGAAGCTTAAGTCAGGCTCTTTACAGACAGACATCTGCCACCCTTGGTCTAGAATAGTGCAGGACACACAGTCCCACCAATACTTACAGGATGAATATAAAGCTAATAAAATAACACGGGGTCACATCAACATTCAGCATTTGCTCAGTGTCATGAACTGTGCAAAGTACTTCATGCATTATTTAATTTGAATTTCACAACAGTGTTACATAAGAAAATTGGCACAGTCTTGCTCCCTTACCTCCTTCACGGTTTTATTTTTATTTTTTCCTTTATTGATTTTTAGAGAGAGAGGAAGTTGGAAGGAGAGAGAGAGAAACATCAATGAGAGAGAACATCGACTGGCTGCCTCCTGCATGCTCCGCCATGGGGATCAGGCCCACAACCTGGGCATGTGCCCTGATCAGGAATCAAACTGGCGACCTCCTGGTGCGTGGGTCTACGCTCAACCACTGAGCCACACTGGCCAGACCCTCCTTCATGTTTTTAGTCAGCTGCCACTACCCGGAGCACCCTATTCAATATTGCAAACTCTTATTTTCTACCAGCCACTTTGCTTATTCTAAAACAGTTTACCTTATGATGGGTGACATACACACCTGTTTTGTATGCTTATGACAATGTATATTCTATGAGTATGTTTGTGTGCTTACTTACTGATGTGTCTCAACCCGTGAGCAGCCTAGAGCAGGGCTAGCATCTAGTGAATGCCCAGTAAACAGGAAACATTAGTTGGTCAGTGTGGGGGTGGGTGTCCAGGTTAGCTCTGGCCCTGACCTGTGTCTTACATCAGAGCTCATTCTCCTTTCTTTAGGAGTTTGTCAAGGAAAACGTAAATGTAGTCATTCCACTAGTGAAAGGTGAGTTCTAGGCTATTTTTTGAAATCATTTTCTGACAACGGCTCTAATGTTGGCTTATAGCTGACCTCATGGTTACTCTCTCAAAGCAGGTGCTGCTGAGGACTTACCCAGATCACTACGACCCGGAAGTAGTCGATGTAGCCTGGTGCAACCCTTCCAGCAGGAAACAGCAGGGCAACATGGAGCAGCAGCAACTGAACACAAGGGCAAAGACACGTGGACGGAAGGGCCTGGGCAGAAGAGCCTGCAGGGGGGACAAGCCAAATCCAGCCAAGCCAGAGCCAGCCCAGCAGGAGCCTCTCAACACCATGAGGGCCTTGTGTGATCAAGGTGAGGACCACGAGACTGGCCAGCAGGCTGGTGAAGAGGGACCCTTCTCTGATTGTTACATAGAGTGCATAATACGAGGTGAGTTTTCTGAACCCATCGCAGAAGAGGACATTCTTCTTAAGTCCTTCAACTACCTGAAGGAAAGATCAGAGCAAGAGCTTTCTCAACAGGTCCTTAAAGCAAGCTCATTTTTTGAATGTTCCTTGCAATACACGAAAAAAGGGGCCAAACAAGAGTTTCCTCCACAGAATGTCAGAGAGAAATCACTTGTTGAGGATTCTGAGTACACACCAGACAAGAAGCTTCCTCCTGAAGAAACACCCAGCACTAACTTATTAAGTCCTACCCAGCTTGCAGAATTTGCTAGAAATAAGCCAAGAAGAAGTGAAGGATGGGATGCTCCAGAAAAGGTTGTGTGTCCTCAGAGTGGATGCATGAGACAGGTGGGGACTGGACGGTCCCTGAGAAGGCATCTCCTCCTTGTTCATGGTCCCCGAAATCATGTGTGTGCAGAATGTGGGAAAGCATTTTCTGAGAGCTCAAAACTGAAAAGGCATTTCATGGTTCATACTGGAGAGAGGCCTTTTCGGTGCACTTTTAAAGGGTGTGGAAAACGCTTTTCCCTGGACTTCAATTTGCGTACCCATGTACGTATCCACACCGGGGAAAGATCTTTTGTGTGTCCCTTTGAAGGCTGTCACAAGAGCTTTGTTCAGTCAAATAACCTGAAATCTCACGTCTTAACTCATGAAAGACCAAAAATAATCAAGAAGGAGAAGATAGCAAATAATCTTCACACATGATAAGCATTTTAACAAAAGAGTGATTGGGGACAAATACGTCTCGAGAAAGAATTTTTTCTTTTTTTTATAGAGAGGAAGGCAGAGGGGGAGAGATAGTAACATCTATGAGCAAGAACATCGATTGGCCAACTCCTGCATGCCCCCCACTGGGGATGGGGCCCTCAACCTGGTCATGTGTCCTGACTGGGAATCGAACCAGCCACCTCTTGGTTCACAGGCTGACACTCAACTATTGAAACACACCAGCTGGGCCAGGAAAGAATTTTTTAATCAATATTGTAACCCTACAAGGCATATTTCTTAATATTATAATAAGATGCGCCTGTAGTTTGTGATACCACTTTAAGAACACTATACAGAATTATAGTGTGCTTCCAACAGAAAGGTCAGTAATGAACTTTCTTCAAAAGCATAATTCTTAGTCTGTTATGAATTAGGTTATTGAATAAGGGGCTTATTTTCCCATACTATAAAAATGAAATTAACTTTGGTTTTTAAGTTTGTTTCTAATTTACTTTTTTGCCTTTTAGGAATATACTCTGTGCTTTATGTGATAATCTTAGGGAATGAAAAGTTTACAGTAGATTGTCAATAAGTGAATGAGTAGTTTTTTAAAGTGAAATATAATTTGTAATTATTTTCTTTTTTTAAATCATTGTATCAAGCTATTGAAATCATATACCTGGGTCTGAATGGTTATTTGATAGTGTCAATTCATTTGAATTATTTCGGATATTTTCAAATAAAAACAAATACAACCCTAGAAATACACTAAGTCTGGACTGAAAAATCAAAGTGTGCACTAAAGAGAAATACCTTTTATTTGTCTTTGAAAGCAGCAAAAATTGATAGGTCAGTATTGGCGAGATATGGAGCGTTATCGTCTATCTAGTTGGTTAAGGTGTAAACTGTCCCAGCCATTTTGAGGGCATTTTGCAAATTTGCTGTATCGGTTTTCTAGAGCTACCAATCAGGTGGCTTACACAACAGAAATTGGGCCTTCCAGCATGAAGGACAGGGCAAGTCTGCAGGCTGGGAGGCGCCGACACCAAAATGCAACCATGCTGACATTACGATCTTGGACTGCCCAGCGTCCAGAACCTTGAGAAATAAATGTCTGTTGTTTATGAGCCAAAAAAACAAACAGAAAAACCCCCCAAATGTATTGTCTCAAAATTCTGGAAGCTAGAAGTCCAAAATCAAGGTGTTGGCAGAATTGGTTCCTTCTGAGGGTGTTGAAGGATCTGCTCCAGGCTTCTCTTCTGGTTTGTAGGTGACTGTCCTCTGTTTACATGGTGTTCTCCTTTGTGTACGTCTGTGTGCAGATTTGCTGTTACACGGATACCTATCCTTGGTTTAGAGCCCACCCTAATGATCTTATTTTAGCTTGATTACCTCTATAAAGATTCCATCCCCAAATAAGTTCATGTTTGGAGGTACTGAGAATTAGAATTTCAACATGAATTTTGGGGGATACACTGTTCAACCCATAATGTGCATTCTTGTAGACCCAATAATTTCAGTTTTATAGAAATATTTGCACTAGTGTACAAAGATATTTGTTTGAGGGTGTTAACTGGAACACATTTTAATAGTAATAAATGTATAACTTAAATGTCCATTAAGAAGGAACAAGTTGTATAAATGATGAAACCTCTATTCAATAGAAAATGTGCAAATATCCTCAAAGGAAGCTCGGCTGTGAAGGAGAGAAAGCACAGCTAGGGGGAAGTCACAGAGTAGGAGGAAGTTGTTTTTATTTATTTTTAAAATGGTTTTTAAAAAACATTTTGAAAAATATTTATTTATTTTAGAAAGAAGCATCAATTTGTTGTTTCACTTATTTATGCATTCATTGGATGTTTTTTGTATGTGCCCCGACCAGGGATTGCACCCACAACCTTGGTGTATCGAGATGATACTCTAATCAACTGAGCTACCCAGACAGAAGGAGGAAGTTTGTTTTTATTTTATTTATTTATTTACTTTTTTATGTATTTATTTTTATCCTCACCTGAGGACATTTTTGCATTCATCTTCAGACAGAGCGGGAGGGAGAGAGGGAGGAGGAGAGAGAGAGAAACATTGATGTGAGAGAGACACATCAAGTGGTTGTCACCCACACGACCCCAACAGAGGCCGGGGACAAACTGCAAATGAGGTACGTGCCCTTAGCGGGAACCGAACCCCGGGACTCTGGTCCGCAGGCCGATGCTCTAACTGCTGAGCCAAACCAGCCAGGGCAGGAAGTTTGTTTTCAATAGATGGATCAGAATATAGTCTATTTACATGCTGAGGAAGATACTTTAGAGAATGTGATTAACTAATCTGGATAAAGAGAAAAATTGGTCATTCAAAATAGCTGGTAAAAATAAAACTATAGCTCTGATATAGATATTAACTTATTTTTGTGATTATAAATTGAATCCCTCATTGGAATCACTTTATAATGAGCAGAAAATATGCAGCCTTTAAAAACTTGGAATGCATTTTCCCCCAGAGTCAGTATTATAGATAATCCTATAGTTAGAATGCCCATATTTCTTTGATTTTAAGATTTAAAACTCATTGAAGATAATGATAATATGTAACATGAATTCAGCAGCTTTCAGGGGGAAAAATCAGCACAGCAAACAAATAAACTTTAAGGTTATTCTTAGTGGAAAAGAACATTGGATAAATAATCCATTCATAAATTTGGAACTTCCTCTGAATGAAACACCCACGTATAGAATTTAGGATGGGAATTTTATCAAGATGATGGAGCATAGATTTGTCTGGTTTTTGCATTGCAGCAGCATTTGCTTTGGTCCTAGGTTTCTACTTCAGAGTTGAATTAGAACATAGCACCTCAGAAGACCAAGCAGAAGACAGGATTATATAGAAAGCAGTCAAGACTCGATAAAATCAATGGCAGGTTTTAGGCTGTAAACTTAAGACTTGGGACTCATGGCATCGAGAAGGCTCAAGGTTGACGTCCTCTGTGTGAAGGGTGTTCTATTTCTGTACAGCACTTTTTCTGGAGCTAAAGGGGCCAAAAGCTAAGTATTTACAACCTGGAAACTTGAGTGTACAAGGAATATCAATCAGAAAGTGCTTATGTTTGATTCCAAGGTTTAAATTCTGACTTGGGAATAAGACACAACTTGGCTAGCCTCCTACATGTTCTTTTATTTTATTTTATTAATCCTCACCCAAGGATATTTTTACCATTGATTTTTTTTATTTTATTTTATTTTAAGATAGTGGGAGGGAGGGGAAGAGAGAGACGCATTGATTGGTTGCCGGCACACACCCAACTGGGGCTTTGGATTAGGATGGATTCTGCAACCCAGATACTGCCCTTTGGTGTGTGGGCGGGTGCTCTAACCATTGAGTCACCAAGGTCACACCAGAGCCAAGTGTTCTTTTATTTTTCTTTTCCAAAGAGGAACCCTCAAACTGTTCAGAATGTAAGCAAAAAAAAAAAAAAAAATGCGGATGTCATGAAAAAAAAGGGAAAAGATTAGTGACAATATGTCAACTGAAATCTTAATGTTTCACAAAAGAAATACACATAGTTGCCACATTTGTATTTTAAGTAAGAAGCATGATCACAAAATGTGTGAACACATATCCAGAGAAAAAAACCATTCCTTCTATTTTTCTACATGTCTCTGGATACTGGCACTTTACAAATCCTAATGAATGAACAGGTATTTTTGTTTTCGTGCTATTTGAATTCATGGCCCATATAACATTTTTTTAATGGACAAAATACTGTCAGAAGGTAACAGATGGGTAGTTAGAATGGTAATGGGGACAGAGGGTACAGCACAGGGAACATAGTCAATAATGTAGTAACTATGATTGGGCCTGGTGGATACTGGAAGTTCCAAGGGGAACACCTTTTAAAGTACATGGTTGTCTAATAACTATGCTGTACCCCTGAAACCAATACAAATTAATACCGAAAGTAAACTGAAAAGATATTAAAAAGGTAAGAAAGTAACATTACAGAGATGCTCAGCGCTTTCTTAGTACCTCTGACACATAGGAATAGTTGGCAATTAATACATTATGGAATATATAAATGGAAAAAATTGTGTAATACAGTTGTTAAAACTTTATATAATTCAAAAACAGCTAATAAAAGCATTACTTTATATAAACTTTATATAACATTTTTTTACCTAAAACCTGGTTACTTGAAATAAAGGTGGGTCACTTGACTAAAGTGATACATGCTCCCTGAAAGAAAACAAAGCTCTGTGTGTTCACTACCTGTGCATACATCGATTCTTACTCCTTGAAAGTATCATCCTCTTAAAAGAGATTTTCAATGAAAAAAAAAGTTACGTTGTTTATTTTTAATAGAGAAAATTATCTTAAACCTCATTACTTTTTTGGTTTTTTTTTTATTGTTTCTGCTTTCCTCCTGAGACAGGAGACTGAGGGTCTGCTCACCTCCTAACATCTTGGATAACAGAACTAACCTGCATTGAGAAGAATATGAACCAAGACTGATTAGATAGTCAAAAGTGTGTCAAACCATTTACATTCTTACTTTACATTAGTTTCTTTTGTCTTATGCTGTGTGATACGAGCACAGGTCTCCCAAACAGTCATACTTGGTTTTTTCACCCTATAATTTCACCCATTTCCACATATAATGTACATTGGTATAGCATATATTGATAGGCATAGGATTTCTATCCTACTCTATCCCAAAAGAATTCTATCCAAAGCATGTTTGTCATATATTACTTTCCTACCCAATATGCATGTGTAGAAATTTGTGTGTGCTTATATTTTAGTTATCTAATGCACTAGCTCTGACTGAATAAATTGCATGATTACATCCTACATTGGACACAGAACAGTGCAAGTTACATTAAAAAGCCATTATATTTGCAACTCTGAGCAAGAGACTATAATTAAAAGGCAATTGGATGAAATTAGCTTTGAGAGTACAAGAGTTTAAGTAGGATTTGGTAAATGAACATTAATGGTTAACATGTGGTTTTTATTAGGTCTTCTGCTTCTTCTCTCTATGACCTCAGGGTTGAATTTCTTAGATGTCAGTGGACCGGACTTGAAAACACCTGTACAAAGCCATGCGTTACCATGTGGCTAACGTTATATCCATATAAAAGGCTAACATAACTTGTGACTTTGTAAATCAAAGGTATTAGGTAGGCTGGAATGATACCCTGGGCATTAATAAACTTTTTAATACTCCTAAGATCTCAGGTATGTGTCTTAAACAGCATAGTACATGCTTCCTGTAACTCAGAATGTTGGTGATAAAATACACATGTACAAATCAAAGAAGTAATGAAATCAGAGAATTTTGATTATTGTGACCACTAAATATACAAAACATTGTTAAAGTAATACACAATATGAGTAATAGTACCACATTTATCTAAGGCAATCAATACATTTGTAAATTGCTGAGAACTTGGTATAGTACTAATATTTGAATGAGGTAGAAATCTTTGTTTTAACAGATATATATGCCTAATAGATGTTACACTTATGGCAGGTTAAAGATGGCTGCATCCCAGCTGGTGTGGCTCAGTGGTTGAACCTTGACCCATGTACCAAGGGGTGGCTGGTTTGATTCCCAGTCAGGGCACATGCCTGGGTTGTGGGCTCAATCCCTAGTGGGAGGTTTGCAGGAGGCAACCAATTGATGTATCTCTCTCATCGATATTTCTATATCTCCCTTTCCCTTTTTCTCTCTCTAAAAATCAATGAAAACATTTTATTAAAAAAGATGTCTGCAAATTCTTTGCTCCTCCTGCCATTGAGACTGGGAGTCGACTTCTCTTCCTTTCAAGTCTCTGCTGGTCTGTGAATGCTTTAATCAATACAGTATGTTCAAAGTTATGCTCTAATAGCTATGTCCATTCCAGGCCTCGCATTTAAGATGCCTGGCAGCCACTGCCTTGCTCTCTTAGAAACCACCTGCCATGTAAGAAGTATGACTGCCCCAAGACTGCCATCCTACAAAATCCAAGGCACATGTAGACGCCCTGTAGGGTAAGAGGCAAAGAGGTCTCCCGGCCAGTGTGGCTCAGTGGTTGAGCATCGACCCATGCACCAACAGGTCACCAGTCCGATTCCCGCTCAGGGCACATGCCCAGGTGTGGGCCAAATCCCCAGTCGGGGGACATGTTCTCTCTCATCGATGTTTCTGTCTCCCTCTTCCTTTCTCGCTCTAAAAATAAAGAAAAATTTTTTTATAAAAAGAGCCAAAGAGATCAAGGCCAAGGAGTAGTGAGGTGCCAGACATGAGTAAAGGGACCGTCTTGGATTAGTCATCCAGCCCCAGTCACCCCAGGTGACACCAAATGAATTATAGGGCCTGGATGGTCCTTTCCCAAATTTCTGACCAACAAAATAAATTGTTTTTTCACATGGGGCCTATAGTTGATAACACTGTATTGGAAAGTTGAAATTTGCTGAGAGTAGAACTTAAATGTTCTCACCGTGTGTGTGTGTGTGAGTGTGTGGCAATATGTCAATTAGAAAGGAGGAATTTTCAAATTTATATGTATATTAAATTATAACAATGTACATTTAAGTATCTTACAATTTTGTCAATTATATCTTAATAAAACTGAAAAAATAAAATGTTTGTCATAAGCCACTTAAATCTGGGGTCAGTTTGTTATGCAGCCATGGATAACATGAACCCCATCTCAGATCTGTTATTTGAATTAGTCTTTGCTTTATATTTGTGTGTTTTGTGTGTGTGTACATATGTATATACATACATACACACGTATCGACTCTATATAATTAGTTTATGCCTACATTCTAAAGGAATTGTAGAATATCTTTTGAAATGTATACACTAGATCTATTTTCAGGAGGAGTCATCCCAGTGAGGTAGTGAGTTTCCTCTTCCTAGACCCGCAGAGACTGACCTGTTCGTGGGCCAGGGAAACCGCAGCTGCCTTTAATAAAACTAAAACTCAGTCTCTGGACAGCCTGGTGGGGGGAAGGATCTCCACCTGGGAGGAACAGTATCTCTTGACCAAACTGCTCTGTCATCCCGGGAGGGTCACCTCCCTGGGAGGAATGCCATTAATTACTGTGCTGCCACCACTGTCCTTAAAGGGTCATGCTCCACTTTAGCACTGACCCACGCACAAGCACATAACTCTCTCTATTACTTAGCAGTAAAAATGAGGTGAGGCGGGAGCATTTAAAGATCCCATTAAAGGCAAGAGGATAACATGCTACAGCTTGTTTTCTCGGGTCACGGGTCGAAGAGATCACTACTTCAGGATCCGGAGTTAAGAGAAAAAGCTCCAGCGATTTATTTTATTCGCACAGAAGACCCAGTCTAGATTTCTGGCTGAGGACCCACTTACTTCCTGAGCTTCTAACCTCTGTATATGTGGATGGGCATTTAACAGGAAGACCACCGACGTTATCCCAGATCGGGGTACGAGGGACACAGAACCTGATGGAGACTGGCGAGGCACAAGTTCCGGAGGCTTTATAAAGCATTTTAAGGAGTTCGCGTGTTGCCCTGAAGTCAATAATGAAAGCATTGAAGGGATTAAGGAAGCGCGTGATCAAATCCACTTTTTGAGAAAAATCATTTGGGAATCAGAGTAAAAGGTGGATTGGGGAGTAGGAAAACACCAGCTGCTGAGATGTCTTATTAAAATAATTAAAGTCGCCCTGGCCGGTTTGGCTCAGCGGTTAGAGCATCCGCCTGCGGTCCGGAGAGACCCGGGTTCGGTTCCCGCTAAGGGCACGTACCTCGGTTGCAGTTTGTCCCCGGCCCTGGTTGGTCGTGCGGGTGGCAGCCACTCGATGTGTCCCTTCACGTAGATGTTTCCCTCTCTCTCTCTCCCTCCCACTCTATCTGTACAAAAAAATGAAAAAATGTCCTCAGGTGAGGATAAAAAAATAAATAAAATAAAAATAAAATAAAATAATTAAAGTCTTTCCACTTCTAGGAATATATCTGAATAAACCCAAAATATTGATTCGAAAGAATATATGCCATCCTATGATCATTGCAGTATTATTTACAATAGCCAAGATTTGAAAGCAGCCCAAGTGCCCATCAAGAGTGTATTATGCTAAGTGAAATAAGCAAGTCAGAGAAAGACAAATACCATATGATTTCATTTATAGGTGGAATCTAATGAACAAAGTAAGCCAACAAAGTAGAAACTGACTCATAAATACAGAGAACAGATTGACAGCTGTTAGAGGGAAGGGGGGATTGGAAGATTGGGTGAAAAAAACAACTCGTAGACACAACAGTATGGTGATTACCAGAGGAAGGGGGTGGGGGAGGTGGAGGAGGGGAAGGGGGTAAATGATGACAGAAGGAAACTTGACTTGGGATGTTGAGTACACAATACAATGTGCAGATGATGTATCAGAATTGTACACCTGAAACATACACCAATGTCACTCCAATAAATTCAATAAAATAATTAAAAATAAATACGTAAAGTCTTATTGGACTTTATATTTGCAGCACAGGCATTGAATACAATAAATGATTATTGGATGTTTGAATAAATGCTAGATTAGGTGTAGCAGTAGTAAAAATTTAAAAAGTGACGATGCACTAAATGTAATGTCACTGACACAAAACAATCAAAAGACAAATAAATAACCCAATACAAAAAAATAAGCATAGGGCTTGAATAGACGTTTCTCCAAAGAAGATATATAAATGGCCAATAAGCACATGAAAAGATGCTCAACATTATTCATCTTTGGGGAAATGCAAGTCAAAACCACCATCGTACCACTTCACACATGAATGGCTAAAATAAAAAAACAAAAACAAATGTTGGCTAGAAAGCAGAGATGTTTAAACCTTCCGTCACTGCACTGCTAGTGGGCATATAAAATGGTGCAGCCACTTTGGAAAACAGTTCAGCAGCTCCTCAAAATGATAAGCAGTTATCATATAACCCAGCAATTTCAGTCCTAGGTCTGTATACCCAAGACAGATGTGAAAATTTGTTCACCCCAAAATTTGTATATGACTAGCATGATTCATTTAGCAAAACACTGGAAACAACCTGAATATCCTCCAACTGATGACTGGGTAAACAAAAGTTGGTATATCTACACAGTGGAATGTTATGTCAGCCACGAAAAGGAATCAAGTACTAACACGTGTTACAACAGGGAGGAACCTTGAAGGTTTGCCAAGTTAAAAACGCTAGGCACAGAAGTCCCCACATTGCACGATTCCCGTTGAAATGTCCAGAAGGGACAAACGCATAGAAACTGAAAGTAGATCAGTAGTTGCCAAGGACGAGGCATGGAGAGAAAAAGCAGGGACCACTGATGGTTTCATTTTGGGGTGACAACAATACAGGGGCTCTTAATAAAAAGTTCCTTTCTAAGAGAGCGAGAGTGAGACCCACTGAAAGTCCCTTGTCCCAATCTGCATTAGTGAAGACCTTCAAGATGATCCTTCTGCCTGGTCTGCAGATGTAATTCAAGTTCAGTAATATGTTTTTTTTAGTGTCAGGAAAACGTTTTGTCCCTGAGTATCTCTAGACTGGGTGGCACTTTAGGCCACCAGGTATATCCATTACAAGAACCGAGACACATGAAACATTCTGAGTACTACAATGACGTCTTGATTGACAAGATAAAAATATGCAAATTAAGAGTTTCATTCTTAGAATACTATAATTCTAAGAATGTTTTTAGTTCTGAAATTCTATTTCAATGTGATGGTATTGACAGAAGATAAATGGATCAATTTTAAGATACTATAGTAAAAAGTAAGAGAAAGATAACTTGTTAATATTAATTTGTTACTACCGCTATTATTACGGTTACTAACGACTGGGACAGTATTGCTAACACCATGGCCTTGGCTTTCAAGGAAACTATAGGGGATCTTTCAGCTTTGGTTTAAATAATAGGAATACACATTCTCATTTGCAAAGTGCCTTGGAAACAGGAAGTCTGTGGGAGCACCAAAGGACAGGTCACAGCCCGAACGTGCCCTCCCCAAAAGTCCTGCGTTGAAGCTCTAACTCCTAGAACCTCAGGAGCACAAGACGGAGCCCTTACAAAGGTAATGGAGTTAAAACGAGGTGACTAGGGTGGACCCAAATTCAATCTGACCGGTGTCTTACAAGAAGAGGAAATGTGGACACACCGAGAGACTCCAGTGACGCAAGTCATCGAGGAAAGACCATGTGAGGACAGGGCAAGAAGACAGCCACCTGCGAAACAAGAGAGAGATCTCGGAATAAACCAAACCTGCCAACACCTGGATGTTGTCCTTGCATCCAGAGTGTCAGGAAAGGTATTTCTGTAGTTTCGGCCCCCCGTCTGCGGTATGTGGCTGTGGCCACGCGAGCAGACTCCCCAAGGTGCTCAGTGGAATTCCACGGGAGGGGAGCAGGAGCAGAGGTGTGGACCAGACCTGGACAGGCAGGGGGGCCTCTGGGCAGGGACTGCGGAGGAGGCACTGGAGAGGGCTGGCCCGGTGCTCCAGGGACCTTCACACTGCGCTCAGGGCTTTCGTTTCTCCTACATAGAGCCTGACGTCATGGAGAGTGGAATTAGAGTTTTTTAAAATTTCTTACTGTTTTTGTTGTAAGAACTGAGTTCATTTTCAAGAAATATGGCAAATTATAAAGCATAAATAAAAGATAAAAACACCAAAATTTTCAACCAGCTAAAAGGAACCATTTTGGTGAATACATTCTTTAAAAAAAAAATCAATGACTTTAATCAGAAGAGCAATAAATTCGGATGTGCGTGTTACAGCAAATACTGTAGAGCGACCTTCGGATGAGAGTGTACGGGAAGCAGGGCAGAAGACTGGGGAAAGATGGGTCAGTGTGGAAGGAAGAAATCTTGAAAACCTTAAAAAGGCAGAAAATGTAGGAATAAAGAAGAGAAAAAAGCGTGAGGAAGTATTCTGGTCAAATGTTCAGGCCATGGTGATGCGGGGGAAGAGGAACCGTCCAGAATGGGCCTGAGGTTTTCAGGCTGGTCGGGTAGCTAGACTGGATGCCATAGGGGGCTGGCAGCTGGGGATGCAGGAAGGGAAGCAAGGAGAGAGCACATGATAAGCTCCGTCTTAGACGAGGATTCTTTTAAAACAGCAATGGTGCATGCTGGCAAAAGTGAGCTTCATGATGAACAAAATAGAGATGTAGAAGTAGGGTACAGACTGACAAACCTCAGAAAAGGAGGTGGGGGGAGGGAAGAGATAAACCACAGAATTTATATGCATGGACATAGACAGCAATGCTGGGGACAGGGCAGGGGTTCGGGAGGAGGGTGTCAATTGGGGGAAAAGGAGAAACATCTGTAACAAAAATAAATGAATTAAAAAAAATTTTTTAAAGTGAGCTTCATCAACTTTGTAGAAGCTAAGAGCAATGCAGAACTCACATTCACCATTTTATTAAGTTCTTAAGATAACTTAACTCTGTGTTGCAAAGTAAGTGAAGGAAACAGATAAAAAGTATACAACAGGTTAAATGTGAAATGGTTGTTGTTTTTTTATGTTTCCAACTCTCCTAATTGACTAGCAGGTTCATGACAAAATCAAAATATCTAAAATCAAAATCAAAACAGATCAACGCGATTTTCTCTCCAGCAGTCCAGTATATATTTGCACAGTGCTCAGCCAAGTTTTTTTTAGTTATTAAGGATTTAAAGACCGGCTCTCTAAAATTTCTTTAGTCAAAGAAATACTCAGAGTTATAAAGTAGCTGACAAACCATTTATTAGAACAGCAGTTGACTAATGCTTCTCCTTGTTTCAAGGTTACATTATAAATCATCTTAGAGGGGCAAAAATCTTGTAGGGACCCGTAGGAGGATGAGCAGAACAATTTAAACTATAAAAAAAGTCATAAAGTGCATATCTTACTAACAGAAAGAGTGAGGTTTAAAAGGATGATAATTAACCGAAATTACCACAGCTGGTATCCAGCAAGTTTCAATTGCAAAGATCATATAAATTGATTTATAATGTTCCCATGTGACTAATGAAAGTAGATTGGTGACCATATTGTCCTAAATGACTGCGTTAGGGCACATTATTACTTTAGAGAAGCCCACATTAATAATAGAAGCATTATCACCAAAGAATAAACAAAATAATGTGCAGAATCAACATTTTAGATTTTGACACTCGCATTTTGTTATTAACTACCGTTCAGTGTGATTAAAAAGAAAACTCTACAGCATCAGTTCTGCTCTTGATTTCATTTTTCCCTGGAAAGAAAGGGGGATTACCAGTCCTTCCTGATGTCAGCACTGAGAAAGGTTAATTATTCATACAGAACAATGAAGAGGAAGCACTAGAGCTAACTGGACATCTGCTTCTCACATTTAAAGACGGGGAGAGATAATGACCTTCCCAAAGAAATGCAGAGAGCTGATAATGTCGCGCGCAAGTCCTACAGGAAGGGGAGGTAGACCGCGCATTTTTTTGTACATCACTCACTCATTAAGGAAAAAGCCCAGATGAAATGTGGTCACAATAAAACATTATCCTTCCATGGAGCTTAAATATGGTCAAATTTCAATATCTTATCTTAGAAACCGGAGAATTGGACATCTTTAGCCTCTAAAGACAAGGAAGACATGCTAACCCATAAAGTGTCATCTGTATACAGGGACTTCCTGATCAAGGAAATAGTTGAAAGGAGTTAAAAATATATATACTGGGCCAGAGAGCGTTTCAGTGAATTCTGGTCCAGCCTTGTACAGAAATGGTGACAGTAATATTCTTTGCTCAAAGCAAATAGACTACACTGCAAACAGAAGAAGAGAGAGAAACTAAGTCTGTTTACCTCTGTATCCCCTGAGCCTAGGTAGGCAGGCACGGGCCATATGTTAAAAAAATGAACTTTGAAAAGGTCAATTCTAGGACACGTGTTGAAAAGAAGTTAACAGAAGTATTCTTAGAGTAAGAACTATTTATTCATCAAATTCTTTCTTTAATGCAAGCGTTTATTGAAGTACTAGGTACAAAAAGAAAATCTATAAATCATAAAAGTGTTGTAACCCACCTGGCCCCTTCCAGACATTACCCGTCCGCATCCAAGTAAACATCATACTGATCGCTCACACTACTTTTTACTGTTGATGGCTTCAGGGGAGTTTCCAGTTTGAACCTATTATGAATGATGCTGCTATAAATATCTTTGTTATGTCTTTTGGAGAAAAATGTGCTTGTTTCTTCTGTATATAATTAGAAGTGGATTGCTCATTCTTTGGATATGTGTACAATGAACTTTAAAAGATATTTTCAGTTTTCCAAAGTGAGAGAGAAAATTCCTCTAAAGAGATCTTTGTAAAGAGAGGGATAGGACCCTTTATCAGATGCGTGCGACACAACGCAGAAGCCCATCCTTCTCCGTCTCCGCTGCTGGGTGCCCTGCCCCAGGAACTCTTTGCACATTCTCTGCTTGGGCTGCTCTCCTTCAGCAATCCTATCCTGCTTCAAGCTTCATATATCTCCTGTAGAGGACACAATTCCTCAAGCCTGTATTACCTAGCCATCATCCCCACTTTAATGTCTTACATGCGGCTCAAACTCAACATGTCCACATTGCTCCACCTCAGATCCCCCTCTTTCCGCGATCTTTGATCTTGTGCTCACAGACGTCTCTTTCCACCGACCTCTTTCCTCCACCTGGAACCCACGCTATGTTCCCACTTCATGGGGCTTTGCACCTTCGGTGGCCTATTACTTCTGCCTGGAAGGCTCCTCCAAATACCCACCCAAGTGGCTGTTTCACCCCGTACTTTCAAGTCTCTGCTCGGATGGAATCTTTCCAGCAAGGTCTTCTCTGATGACTACATTTAGAATGGACCCCTGTCCCACTGCCAGGACTCCTGTCCCCCTTCCTGCCTTGTTCTTCTCCAAAGCACTCATCAATACACAACGAATGTTATTTATTTGGTGCCTTCCTCTGAAATGTAAACTCAATAAAGGCAGAAATGCTGTTTTCACTGTTGTGGACTCCACGAATTCCACAAGTTTGTTTTGTTTTTTACTGTATCCTAAGCACTAAGAAACAAGTTTGACACACAGGAGGCACAGAATAAATATATACCAAGTGAATAAATATATACCGAACAAATAAATAAACTTACTAACATTGTGTTTGGCAAGCTGTTAATGAATAGCCTGAAATTAAATATAATGCTACACCTACAGTCTTACAAGTAGCCCACAAAAATAAACTAAAATCTTCTGTCGTCATGATGTGATGCCTTCTCAGAGATTCCACAAAATAGCTTAAAATGTTTGTTTCATTTATAGACTTTCATTATCTTTTGGGGTTTTACATACTATAACCTTTCCCAGTATCTTCCTTGAATCCAAACAGACACGGAAGAACTTTACACACCCTCCAAAGACAAGCCAAGATTCTCTCTGTATTTTTGAAAACTGTAGTTAGAATGAGACGTGGAATGCATTCACTGTGTCCAAAGAAATTTAGAAATGTAAAGAGAGAAATAAAAAGGAATATTTTACCCTGCCGGTGTGGCTCAGTGGATTGAGCACCATCCCATGGACTGAGAGGTCCTGGTTCAATTCCCAGTCAGGGCACGAGCCCGGGTTGTGGGCTCGATCCCCAGTAGGGGGCGTGCAAGAGGCAGCAGGTCGATGTTTCTCTCTCAGATGGATGTTTCTGTCTCTCCCTCTTCTCTCGCTAAAACACCAATAAAAACATACTTTTAAAAAAGGAATATTTATTTGCTGTAAAACAAACAACGAAGTACACGTGGTATGTACATGAGTAATGAAGGGTCACCAGTGTGAGCTGGCACCGGGTCCCAGTGCCTCCATCTTCTCCCCTTGGCTACAGGAAAAGAGCTAGCAGACTGCCTCGCTCTTAAAATTCTTCCCAGTAAACTGACTGAATTTATAGACTGGATGAAATTATTTAAGCCTTTACTTTTTATTTATTAACAAATTTAATAGTGAATGTGATATGATTATGATGCATAAAATAAAACATAACATAGAGTGAAGCTAGCCTCATCACTACCACCCTGCTGCTTTTTTTTTTTTTTTTAAGTATGTTTTTATTAATTTTTTTAGAGACAGAGGAAGGGAGAGAGAGAGGAACACTGGTGTGAGAGAAACATGGATCGGCCGCCTCCAGCACGCCCCCTACTGGGGATCGAGCCCGCAACCCGGGCACGTGCCCTGACTGGGATGGAACAGGAACCTCTCAGTCCACTGGACGGCGCTCCATCCCAGAGCCACTGAGCCACACCTGCTGCGCAAAACCCCTGCTTCTTTCTTCCTATGTCTTCGCCATCACGTGTGCAGTGTTTCCTTTATTTCTTCTGTGAGTTTCCATGTGTGTGCATCTAAGTTTGTAATACATATTTACAGCATTCATGGTGTGATCTTATTTCTCATAAAAATCTTGTTATATGTGTCTGTATACATATTTAAATGAGGACGGTATAAATACTTTGTGACCATGTTTTTCTAGAAGCACTATATTCTAGGGAGTCTTTTCTGGCCTAAAGTTCTGCACAGTCCTTATAATGGCTGCATGGAATTCCTTAATAAGAATACATTGTATCGTATTTAATTATTTACTATGGAAGGATATTTAAATTGTTCACATTTTGTTATTATCAAAAATACTGCAGCCCTGGCGGGTTTGGCCCAGTGGTTAGAGCGTCGGCCTGTGGTCCAGGGAGACCCGGGTTCGGTTCCCGCTAAGGGCATGTACCTCGGTTGCAGTCTGTCCCCAGCCCTGGTTGGTCGTGCGGGTGGCAGCCACTCGATGTGTCCCTTTCACATCGATGTTTCTCTCTCTCTCTCCCTCCCACTCTATCTGTACAAAAAATGGAAAAATGTCCTCAGGTAAGGATAAAAAAAAAAGTACCACAGTGAACCCCCTGGCATGTGACTTGTGCCTAAGTTGTGAGTCTAGTTCAGTATTTTTCAGAGTGTGGGCCTGGGGACCCCAATGTGTTATTTGCCTTTATAACAATGTCAACATTTATACTAATGATGCAAAAGCAACAGTGAGTTGGCCAGGTTGCACTTCAGAGCAAATCAAGGCAGTGGCGTCGAACTGCACTAGTAGACACTGCGTTATTCTCTGTCGAGTAGCACAGAAAACGAGTCCATTGCATTTAAAAATGTCTTGATAGAGCAGTAAAAATGACCCTTTAATATTCTGTCGGATGAAATGGATGCACGCACAGAGCCCTGCTACTGCAGACCTAAGCACAGCGGTTCTTGACAAAACACAGTGATGGAATTGGTTAAGTTGAAAGCTGAATCAGCTGGTTTTCTTAGGCAGCACAAATTTTACACAAAAACAAAAACAAGCCCTGGCCGGTTTGGCTCAGCGGTTAGAGAGTCGGCTTGCGGTCCAGAGAGACCCAGGTTCGGTTCCTGCTAAGGGCATGTACTTTGGTTGCAGTTTGTCCCCGGCCCTGGTTGGGTCGTGCGGGTAGCAGCCACTCAATGTGTCCCTTTCACGTCGATGTTTCTCTCTCTCTCTTCCTCTCTCTCCCCCTCACTCTGTCTGAATAAAAAATGAAAAAATGTCCTCGGGTGAGGATATAAAAAAACAACAACAACAACAACAAAAAAACTGCGAGACGAGCTATGGTTATTCAGCACTGGGTATCAATGATGGACATATTCTCAAATATGAATGAAGTAAGCCTGTCCCAGCAAGAAAAACAACTGAATATTTTTTGTCAATGATAAAATTTGGGGTTTCAGGAGAAAATTAGAATTTAGGAAAACTTGCATCCATCACTGTGAACTTGACAGTTTGCTCTTATTTCAAGATTATCTTATATCAATGGAGCTATTTATAAAGGTGATTTTTTTATATTGTCTAATGAAATGTGTCAACATTTGAAGACCTGCATAACTCAGTGAACCAATATTTTTCAAATCACCAGTTCTTTTTTTTTTGAGATAGAGTGGGAGGGAGAGAGGAGGAAGAGAGAGACAGAGAAACATCGACATGAAAGAGACACGTGGAGTGGTTGCCACCCACAGATCCCAACCGGGGCCGGAACAAACTGCAACAAACTGCAACCGAGGTACGTGCCTTTAGCAGGAACCAAACCCGGGACTCTCTGGTCTGCAAGTCTATGCTCTAACCACTGAGACAAACCGGCCAGGGCCAAATGACCAGTTCTTCATATTATAAAATTATGCATGAGAAAAAGATCTACTTAGAGTATAAGATAAATGAAGTTTATTGCTATAGTTTCAGATTCTACTGCACAGATAATCTTTAAAAACCTATACCTATAACTGTATGTGAACTGTAATTCAAAAAAATGTTTTTTAAAACACTAAACCTATAGAGTTTTGGTGTAGATTCAAAGATAATCCACAATGATCTAAAATAGCTATTTAAATTCTCCTCCCTTTTCAACACACATCTGTATGAGGCTAGATTTTCTTCATACATTTCACTCAAATAAACATATCAAAACAGATGGAATGCAGCAGCAGATACAAGAATATAGCTATTCTATTAAGTGACATTTTTCTTCTAAAAAGAGAAAACACAGCAGTCATCCCAGAATCTCCAAGGCCAAAAACTACACTTTAAATATGTTTAATATAGTTTAAAAATCAGAATTTTTACTTTGGTTAGTTCTTTCAGAAAGAAAATTCCATTCAGATTCAAGTGTGCTATGAAGAAATACGTAAAAAATTTAAACGCCTAGCCAATTATTTATTACAGAAGTGCCACGACAAGTCTGCTGGGTGATCTGTCACAACTCTTTAGAACTGTCTGTTAGGAATCAGGTACAGCTGAAGGACTGTACTTGAAAGTAGGGTGGAGCAGATGGATATGTGGAGATGGTGAAAATGTGCAGAGGCTAGAATCCACAGTAAAAATATCACAAGATTGCCCTGGCAGGTTCTCTCAGTGGTTAGAGAGTTGGCCCATGGACCAAAGAGTCATGGGTTTGATTCTGATCAAGAGCACGTACCTCAATTGTGGTTCAGTCCCTAGCCCTGGTCGAGTTGTGTGGAAGACAGCCAGTCGATGCATCTCTCTCACATCGATGTTACTTTCTCTCTCTTCCTCCCACTCTATCTGAAGATAAATGAAAAAAATATTTTTGGGTGAGGATTTAAAAAAAAGTGTATATATATACACAAGATCACTAAGATCTCACATTCACCATGAAACTTTTTGAAATCGGAGGCACATATGGTAGTGTAATAGATGTTGATATGAGGCTTTTTGATTGGCTTATTCATTTTGGATTATCTTTCTCATTTATTGTCACACACACACCAAAACAACAACAAAAATTACACATTGTCTTCCATTGTGTTCCTCTGATTCCCTTTATCACTACTACAGTTCCTAGTTTGTGAAATGGTTCACAAACTTTCCATCTAATCATTGCCCCCAAATCTCTCTCTCTCAAAAAAAAAGGGGGGGGGCAGAGGAACACATTAAAGAACATTACAAGGGATAGTCAGATAAGTCATCCGGGGGGGGGGGGGGGAGAACTGAACACACCAACTCCAAAAAGATATTTCTGAAATTTTCAGAGAAATTTGAAAAATCCAACAGGTATCTAGGTAAAAGAAGGGCAAAGAGGTACAAATAAATTTTGATTTGCCATGTGTTGATACTTGTTGATGCTGGGTAGTAGGTACATAGGAAATGCTATATTTGTATGTTTTAAGTTTTCTATAATAGAGCTATATAAAACAAAAAATAAATTAGGACTCCCAGGGTGACAAAGGAAATTTTACTCACATCTTCGGCATTTATGAGAATTCTATGATATTTATGGTTGATGGAAAATTTGGATGACATAGAATTATAGTGCTCTCATTGAATGGAACTCAGAGATCTTTGAAAGATGCTCTCAGCTTGTACACAATGATTCCAAGTTGAGAGAGCAGAACATTTTTACAAATTACAGGTTTCAGTGGGTCTTGTGACAGGATGACTGAGACTGAGCAGGACACTTCACCAACTGTCGCAGCTACTACAATGGGAGCCATGACAGGCAGGCATTATAGAGACGATTCTAATAGGTCGATTCTCAGGGAAAATGAATGAATGAATGAAACTGAATGAGTTCTTCAACACGAGTCTATTATTCCCGAGGCAATGAGACAGTAACTGAGGCAGTGATCACAGCTTTTTCTCTTTTATTCAAAAGACCATTATAAAAACGGTCTTCTAGTACCTGACAAGAACCAAATTGGTTTAAACTGTAAGAGAGGCACAAGCTAAAACACCCGAGGTAGTTTAGTAACTTGCCCGAAGAGACACAGCTGGCGGGCCGAGAACGTAGGACCAGAACTTCTCTGACCTCGTTTTGTGGCACATCTTAGGCACAGCATTCTATGATCTCCATTTGTGCCCCCGAAGGAACACTTGGTCAGCCTAGGGTTCTTTGTCTTGGAGAAACAGCTCTCTGTGCTCGATCAGCTACCACATCTCCCATCCTGAACATCTCTGCAGGCTGATTGCTCCTGATCCAGTCCGAGTGTGGCCTGCAACTGCCCAGCCGTGGCACAGACACAAACCGGACAAATCTTGTTTTTTCTCTATCCATCATTTATTGGCATTTTCCTCAACTACCATAAGCAGACCAGAGCATTTTCTTTCTTTCTTTTTTTTTTTTTTTTATCCTCACCCGAGGACATTTTTTCATTTTTTGTACAGATAGAGTGGGAGGGAGAGAGAGGGAGAGAGAGAGAGAGAGAAACATTGGTGTGAAAGGGACACATCGAGTGGCTGCCACCCGCACGACCAACCAGGGCCGGGGACAAACTGCAACCGAGGTACGTGCCCTTAGCGGGAATCAAACCTGGGTCTCTCTGGACTGCAGGCCGATGCTCTAACTGCTGAGCCAAACCGGTCAGGGCCAGAGCATTTTCTTTTTAACAAATGATTTGTCAGCCCTGGCCGGTTTGGCTCAGCGGTTGGAGCGTCGGCCTGCGGTACAGAGAGACCCGGGTTCGGTTCCCGCTAAGGGCGCGTACCTCGGTTGCAGTTTGTCCCCGGCCCTGGTTGGTCGTGCGGGTGGCAGCCACTCGATGTGTCCCTTCACGTCGATGTTTCTCTCTCTCTCTCTTCCTCTCTCTCCCTCCCGCTCTATCTGAACAAAAAATGGAAAAATGTCCTCTGGTGAGGATAAAAAAAAAAAAAAAATGATTTGTCAGAATAGCTTTAGATTTACAGAAAAGTTAAGAAATAGCAGAGACCTCTACACTCTCTGCACACAGTTAGCCTTATTGATGTCTAACATTGGTGTGGCACACTTGCATCGTTAATGGATCAACACTGACACGTAATTTATTCAGATTTGTTTTGTTTTGTTTTGTTTTTTAGTTTTTTTTTTTTAAATATTTTATTTATTTATTTTTAAGATGTATTTATTTATTTATTTGAGAGAGAGGAAGGGAGGGAGAGAGAGAGAGAAACATCAATCGCTGCCTCCTGCATGCCCCCTACTGGGGACTGAACCCACAACCCGGGCATATGCCCTAAACAGGAATCAAACCAGGACCTCTCAGTCCATGAAACGATGCTCAATCCACTGAGTAACACCAGCCAGCTGATTTCTTTAGTTTTTAACCTAATGCCCTTTCTCTGTTCCAGGAACCTATCTAGGATACATTACATTTAGTCCTTAGGTGTTCCTAGATGTCTCCTTAGGTTCCCTTTGGTTACAAGTTTCTCAGACTTTCTTTGACTTTGGACGCTGACAGTTGTTCAGAGTACTGGTCTCATATTTTGCAGGACATTCCTCTATTGGAATTTGTCCGCCGTTCTCATGATTAGGTCGAGGTGACATGTTTTTGGGAGGAAGGCCACTGAGGTAAAGTGCCATCGACCTCATATCAAGAGTACGCACTAGGACTTACCACATCTGATGTCAGCCTTGGTCCCTTGGCTGGGCCTCGGTTATCAGGTGTCTTCACTGTAGAGTCACCTTTTCCACGTTGCACTTTCTGGAAAGAAGTCACTGTGTGCATTGCAGCACAGTTAAGAAATTGGAAGTCATGCCCCCTCTCCAGCCACAGTATTTTATTTTATTTAATCCTCACCTGAGGATATTTTTCCATTTATCTTCAGATAGAGCAAGAGGAAGAGAGAGAGAAACATTGATGTGAGAGAGTCTAATCAATAGGTTGCCACCAGTATGACCCCAGCCAGACTCGGGACAAACCGCAACCGAGGTACGTGCCCTTAGCAGGAACCAAACCCGGGTCTCTCTGGACCGCAGGCCGACACTCCAACTGTTGAGCCAAACCGGCCAGGGCCACATGTTTTTTTAAATGGAATGTTTTAGGCATTTGAAAACAACTAAATATTCTGCTCTTACCTATTCTTATTTCACGGGCTCCTCTGATGCTACCAATTCCTGGTCCCGGCCCAGAGATTCTGATTCAGTAAATTGGGGTGGAGCCCAGGAATGAACACGTGCCTGCAGGCGATTCAGATGCAAATAGTCCATCAGCCCATTTTAAAGAGCTCTACTCTGATCACTCACTAAGGACAACTATTCTGAACTAAAGACCTCTTTAGTCTTTAGTGACTCTGGAGCTACTTTCCCTTGGTTAAATGTTTCTGTCCTTAGTTTCCTGTCAGAGTTGGGGGGACATCTCCTTGCCCTTGTCTGCCTGCTTCAATTCACACCAGTGGCAGTAATTTGGCAACCACATAATTATTATTCATTGCCCACGAAGAAACTCAAAAGCAGCACGCGGCTCTTTTCTTGCTCATCCGAACCAAAAAATGTCCCACATACACATAAATAAGTATATACACTGTTAAAAATTACTCCCAAACTCCTAAAACAGCCAAGTCAAAACTATTGTCAAAGATTCTTCTAAAAATGTGCCTTAAGAAAAGGGAGGGAAGGAGGAGAGGTGAGGGGAGGGAGAAGGGAAGGGGAGGGAGAAGGGAAGGGAAGGGGGAAGGGAAGGGAAGGGAAGGGAAGGGAAGGGAAGGGAAGGGGGAAGGGAAGGGAAGGGAAGGGAAGGGAAGGGAAGGGAAGGGAAGGAAGGGGGAAGGGAAGGGAAGGGAAGGGAAGAGAAGAGGGAAGGGAGGGGAAGGGAAGGGAAGGGAAGGGGGAAGGAAGGGAAGGGAAGAGAAGAGGGAAGGGAGGGGAAGGGAAGGGAAGGGAAGGGAAGGAAGGGGGAAGGGAAAGGAAGGGAAGGGAAGGGAGGGGAGGGGAAGGGAAGGGAAGGGAAGGGAAGGGGAGGGAAGGGAAGGGAGGGGAAGGGAAGGGAAGAGGGAAGGGAGGGGAAGGGAAGGGAAGGGAAGGGGAAGGAAGGGGGAAGGGAAGGAAGGAAGGGAAGGAGAGGGGGGGAGGGAAGGGAAAGGGAAGGGAAGGGAAGGAAGGGAGGGGAGGGGAAGGGAAGGGAAAGGGAGGGGAAGGAAGGGAAGAGGGAAGGGAGGGGAAGGGAACGTAAGGGAAGGGAAGGGAAGGGAAGGAAGGGGGAAGGGAAGGGAAGGGAAGGCAGGGAAGGGAAGGGAGGGGAGGGGAAGGGAAGGGAAGGGAGGGGAAGGGAAGGGAAGAGGGAAGGGAGGGGAAGGGAACGGAAGGGAAGGGAAGGGAAGGGAAGGGAAGGGGGAAGGGAAGGGAAGGGAAGGGAGGGGAAGGGAGGGGAAGGAGGGAAGGAAGGGGGAAGGGAA